>NW_008624882.1:0-22524 GCF_000691845.1 Merops nubicus | reverse complement strand
TCCAACCCCTATGATTCTATGATACTAAGGGCTGTTGATACAGCGCTTTTAGACACATTAATATGCAGTGCAGAATTACTGATACTTTCTAAATACGTGCAAAGGAAAAAAGAGTGTCTGGCTCAGTTAAGGCGTTTGACTTCAGGGGATATTTGCTTTCTCCTGTCTTGGATAAATGATGTGTAAGAGATGTCATGGAGTAGAGTGGCTCTTGCATGGAAGGCTGGTTTAGTGGCCTGCTGTCATCTGGAGGTGTGTTCGTTTTACTTCAGAGAGCTTTGACCCAGACTGTCATTCACTACATTTTTATTACCTTGTCCTGGATGACTGAGCTGGGTTTCTGCATATATGCGTGTTTATTTTTAACCTTTATTTCTGTATATGAAAAGTTATAATGAAACAAGTAATGAGTTGTGCATTTGGACAGTCATGCATTTTGCTTGATGAAGATACTGTCTGCTAAGGTGGGCTGACGTGTGAAGTGCCTCTTTGCTCAGGCAGGCTGGGTAGTCACTTCCGAAGTTTAAAAAAAAAGAAGTTACTTCTGTGTATACTTCTACAGAGTTTTATCTGTTGAGGTTATTTTTAGAAAATTAATTTTCATTTGTAAAAAAAGCACATTTTGATACAGAAGAACAAGCATGTGATAAAAACCTGTTCTATCAAGTGGCTTGTTTAATCTTTTAGTTATAGAGAAGCTGAAGAAGTGTTGTTACTTGAGCCAGACTTTACTGGTGTGTTTCAAAAGAATTATTTACCTAAAAACTGGTGAATCAGTTTGGGTTTCCGTACATCTTCTGTCCCCGGTCAGCAATGTGGTAATGTTCTTTTATTTTCTCCCTAGCTTAGAAGGTGGGTTTTGCTTTATTTCATGCTTGGTTTTTTAGGGTTTGGAATTGCAAATGGTATGGTAGATGTACTTCCCACAGGATAGAGGAATTGTCTCTGGTGAAGTGGGAACAGTATCAGCTTGTGCATGTCACTCAGAATCAGCAGGAGAACATGGTGGATCCTGTAGGGCTTACAGGAGGGTTCCCAGGCTCCTGGTGCAACATACACAAAGGCACAGCTAAATCTGTCAAATGAACAGACACTCAGACTGTCAGTTTAGCATTAGAATACTGAAGTTATATTTTTCACTCATTTTGTATGTTCACTTAGTTACATATGATGAAAAGAGTACTGTAAATTGTCAAGATGGCAAAATCCAAATGCTTTAGGAATGGAAGGTCAGCAAGGTATTTGAAGTCTACTTTTAATTGACATGTAACTCTCCCTTTAACTGCATCCGTAGCTTTTTCTTAATTATTGTCCTTTGTCAGTTATTCTGATATGCCAAATCTCCTTTTATGTGCTGATATGCACATAAAACCTACTAAACGGATGCTACTCGTGTTTGGTTTTCAGTACTTCTGTGTTTCCCAATTATTCCAAACATATGGAGATCATATTAAGAATCACTATTATAAATCATGAAATTTTGCAGTTATACATCTATCTGTCATAAGAAGAAGAAAATGAAAGTAATGTCTTAACCTTTAAAAATACATATGCACATCTCAGTATTTTCCAATTGTGTAAGTGCAATACATTTTTAAAGTTATTGGGAGCCCTGGTACCACTGGAGTCTTTTAAAAGTGGAAAATAAGCAGTGAATGTCTCATAAAATACTGGTCCTGGTTTGTTAAGGTTTTAATATTCATTTATAGGAAGAGTTGGCTCTTAGGCTTTTGTTTGTTTCAGAAACAAGGTTTTGGGGCACGTTTGTTCTTTGCTGATGGCAAGTAAATGATTTTACAGGCAGAAGAGAAATGTTTCAGTGTCACCCCTCTGAGAGAAAGTTGGGTAATTAAGAAAAGGGAGTGAAGAGAGCTGACGGTACTCTAAAGAAGCACTTGGGGAAATGTCAGAGACAGAAAGGTCTTCAAGCTAGGGTGATGCTGCTGATGTTGGGAATTTGCAGATCCAAGACGAGGGTACAGATCCAAGTCAATCAGGCTGTAGTGCTTCTGCTGTTTGAGAACATGTTCAATCCCCCAACAGCAGGGCTTTACTTAAATTTTTTTCAAGGTATTTTGAAGTTCAAAATCCTTAGATGACTCATACTGTCTTTTAGTTTGCTTTGGATATGATCCTTCAGCCTCTGTGTACTAAAGGGCCACAGAAATCAGACTGGACAAGAGATACAGTCAATGGACTGCTGCTTGATTATACTAATCATCTTTCTTACATATTTTTATGCATTTTTTTGCATGGTTATTTAAGAAAATAATTTTGCTTGATAAAACGGAATTAAATGAATTGCACTATTGCTTTTGCCATGGGAGAGAAGTGGGAAGTGCTTCCATAAGAGCTGTTTTACTTTCCCTGCAGTCCCCCAAGCCTGGAAGATTTCTTGAAAGGCTCTTGTGCTCCTCATCAGGCCGTGCCCAGCCTGGTGCCAGGCCTGCTGTGCTGCCCTGTGCCGCTGGCATCGCACGGCCTCCGAGGTGCATGGGGTACCCACCGCTGTGGCAACAGCACCTTCCCTCGTTCCCTTCTTGTTCTTACCCTCTCTGCAGAGCTGCTTCCTTTGGAAGGTCAAACCAACATTAAAAAATGCCAACCAACCAACCAAAAGAAACTCTGAAAAGCTCATTTTATGGAGGGGGTGGGTACATGATGGGGAGATGCCAGGTGGGAGCGTTTGGCTGGGACTTGAGCAGATGTGTCCTTTTAGTCTTGGCAGAAGTACTGGAGGAAGAAAAGCTCTAATAGTACTAAGCAAGGCAAGCCTGTGATCTGACCTCCTCTGTGCCTAAATCAGAGTTTGAAAATCAACTTGGATCAAAATTCAGGAGGGGATTTCTGACTTGCTCTAAATAGATATTACTTTGCTGTTAAAGTCTCTGTTTTTTGACTGGAGTTATTTTTCCTATAATATTGTAACTATTGAATCTTGCTCAGCTTTCCTGTGTAAAGAAAGTATGACCTTGTAAGACCATATTTTTAGGACTAGTCACAGTTTGACTGGTATGTAGGAATCCTGATGGGTAGAGTATCTTCTATAGTTATTTTTGTAGGGATTTTTCAAGGAGTCTTCTGAAAGAGAGGAGTGTTTCTGTGCTTGAAAATTTAACATACATGCATTTATCTATGCCTATGAGTGTGACGTAATGTGTGCAGATATTTTAAAGATACCATGCTGAAAGCAGAAGAAGTTGTGGAAATCTCCAAGGCACATGCAACGGATTCATTTTTTGAGCCTGGTGGCTTTCCATGTCAGCTCTCTGTATTTACTTTTATTTGATGCCTGTTACTTAAGCACTATAATTTCTGTTTTGTTTGGAGAGGGGGGAACCCTTATGGATAATTTTAAAAAGATTTCTTTTGTGAAGTTAATTGTTTTTTTATTTGTTTCCAGGAAATGGCTCTTGAAGTTAAATGAGGCTGGATAAAACATGTAAATGAAGCAGAAGCTGCTCTGCATGTGTTAGGGCTATATCACCACAAGCACTGCTGATCAGCCAGACTTGGTAACTCGTCATAATGAAGAAAATTAGTCTCAAAACAATTCGCAAGTCCTTTAATTTAAATAAAAGTAAAGATGAAAGTGACTTTGTAGTGGTTAAGCAGCCATCGTTAAGTGAATTTGGAAAAGATGACTCCTTGTTTGGCAGCTGCTATGGTAAAGATTTGGCTAGCTGTGAAGTCAATAATGAAGATGAAAAAGGAGGCAAAAATAGATCAAAAAGTGAAAGTTTAATGGGTACGTTAAAAAGGAGGCTTTCAGCAAAACAAAAACAGAAAGGCAAAGGCAGCACACCATCTGTAAGCTCTGCGGATGACGACACCTTTTCTTCCTCATCTGCTCCAATAACCTTCAAAGATGTGCGAGCTCAAAGGCCCCTGAGATCCACTTCCCTCCGTAATCACCATTACAGCCCAACTCCGTGGCCTCTTCGACCTACGAATTCAGAAGAGACTTGCATCAAAATGGAAGTGAAAGTCAAGGCCTTGGTCCATTCCTCTAACCCAAGCCCAGCACTGAATGGCGTTCGCAAGGACTTCCATGACTTGCAGTCAGACGGCGTGTTCCAGGAGCAGAACAACGCGCTGAAACCCACGGAATCTCAGAACGGGGACTTGCATCTCCATATTGATGAACATGTGCCTGTAGTTATTGGATTAATGCCTCAGGACTACATTCAGTATACTGTGCCTTTAGATGAGGGAATGTATCCTTTGGAAGGATCGCGTAGTTACTGTCTGGATAGTTCCTCACCCATGGAAGTTTCGACTGTTTCTTCTCAAGTGGGGGGAAACGCTTTCCACGAAGAAGAGAGCCAGGTGGACCAGGATGTGGTGGTGGCACCCGATCTCTTTGTGGACCAGACGGTGAACGGTTTGTTGATTGGTACCACGGGAGTCATGTTGCAAAGCCCACGAGTTAACCACGGCGACGTCCCTCCGCTCTCACCTTTGCTACCTCCAATGCAGAATAATCAAATCCAAAGGAACTTCAATGGATTGAGTGGCACAGATGCCCACGTGGCTGAAAGTATGCGCTGCCATTTAAATTTTGATCCGAACACCGCCCCCGGCGTTGGGAGAGTTTATGATTCTGTACAGAACAGCGGTCCTATGGTTGTGACAAGTCTCACGGAGGAACTGAAAAAGCTTGCAAAACAAGGATGGTACTGGGGTCCCATTACACGTTGGGAGGCAGAGGGAAAACTAGCTAATGTGCCTGATGGCTCGTTTCTCGTCCGAGATAGTTCTGATGATCGCTACCTTCTGAGCTTGAGTTTTCGTTCCCACGGAAAGACTCTTCACACCAGAATTGAACACTCCAACGGGAGGTTTAGCTTTTACGAACAGCCAGATGTGGAGGGACATACGTCTATAGTTGACTTAATTGAGCATTCAATCAGGGACTCTGAAAATGGAGCTTTCTGCTACTCGAGATCCCGACTGCCTGGGTCGGCCACTTACCCGGTGAGACTGACGAACCCGGTGTCCCGGTTCATGCAGGTGAGGTCCTTGCAGTACCTGTGTCGTTTTGTGATACGTCAGTACACCCGAATAGACCTGATTCAGAAACTGCCTTTGCCAAACAAAATGAAGGATTATTTACAGGAAAAGCACTACTGAAAGCTTATGGGAATCTTGCATCTTGCACTTTGGGAACGACAACAACAAAAAGAGATTGAATTACAGTTTACAGACTTTTCATGATTATCAAAATCTTTTGCTGCCATAAAAAAATATTTCATTTTTGTGTGTAAGAGTAATGCATTTGGATTTATGTTTGTTTTGGGGTTTTTGTGTATTTTGGGGGGGCTTTTTTTTTTTGGAAAGAATGATCTCGACTTTATTTTTAGAAGTGTGAAATAGCTATCTTTCATCAATGTGCAGATTAATCACAATGTGAATGATCAAATTCTCCTTAATTTCCCCCAAGTCCTTTGCTGCTATCCACTGTGATTTTTATGCATTGAAAGCACATTTCACGTGTATTCGACCATAAGTAAAAGTCAAATGAAACTTGTTGAATGGATTTTTTTTTTTCTTTTAAAATAGCCTGTTTGAAAACGATGATCGTGGATAAAAACCATATTGGTATTCTAAATTACAGAATTTACATCTATGTTAAAAACTATTTCCTGGTATCTTCATGATGAATTTCTATAGAGATATGCCCTAATGTGGAACTTGGAGACAGAGCTGTGTGATAAGAACATGGTTATGCAGCATATCTTTGGGAAAAAAAACCCACCTTTCTCTTAAGCTTTGTGTTGTCTGTCTCAAACTCTTTTGTGTTTGAGAAGGCTGGTTCAGCCTTCCTCTTGTCTCAGTATTTTGTCCTTCAAAAAATGGCCTTTAAAAAAAAAAAAAAATCATCTGTGAAAGTCAGTGTGTAGTACCTATAAGGAAATTGCAGTATTTGGGTATTGTCAAATATTACGTTTTAAAATCATGCCATCAGTTCAGTGAGCACCTACCAGGTCTCCTTTTTCTGTCCTTTCCCCTCCTACCTCCTCTTGGGGGGGGTCAGGGAGGGAGAATATCCTGGATTTGAAGGAAGACTCTAGGGATTGTTATCATGGGAACGTAAATTGATAAGCCATTTTAGGGACTGGGTAAAAAATCTAATGGGATGAGTTCTACAATATATATTCAAGCTACTTGAAATTTTATCATTTTCCGTTTTCTGCATTTTTTTTTCCAATTTAGAAATGCAGTAAGACACTAAAGTCCTTTGGATCGTTTCCCCCTTTTTTTTTTTTTGGATATCCTCTGGGGAGAAAGGAAGAGGACAGAACGTTCTGGATGGAAGATGCTTAAAATGCATCTCTAAAGCTCTATTCTTTTAGCCTTTCAAATTATGTGGAGAAAAAGGTTTGGATATACACTGACCACAGAAAGTTTCTGTTTACTGTCACGAAATAGGTTTTGACATATGAAATGTGGAATCAATTAAGTAAATATTTATGATATCTGTCAAAGATTCTGGCATTTGAAAAGCTTACAGTTATTCTTTTTTTGGAAAAAAAAAAAAAGACTTTCAGTGGGGAGGACAGGTTGTACACTGTAATATTTTTGTTATGCAAAGTTAATCCCTGGCATTTCCCCGTTTCATTTCAGGTTTTCTTTCCCCCTTTGAGTTTAGCCCATTTCTGAGTGACGGGGTCACAGCCAGCCTGGGAGGGAGGCTGGCTTTGCCTGCCTCTGCCCCCTGCTTTTCATTTTGGAATATCCCCTTTCCCATCGCTGGTAGGAGCTGCTAATCAGCTAACATCAGTGTAGAAAAGGCTGTTCATCCTAGATACAGCTGTTTTGTTTAGGTCATTTTCTTTCCCTTGTTTGATCTAGCCTTTTATCCCCTGAGATGAGTCTTTAGTAAGGAATACAGTATTGCTGCAAGGTGGTGCAGTAGCACTACATCTTGGGTTGCCTGAATTGATAGACGAAATTTATATTTTTTTAATTTATTTTTTGACCATAATGTTTAATGAAAAAATAATTAAAAAAAAAAAAAAAAGAAAATCAAAGGTAGATTAAGGCTGCCTTTGCTTTTAAGGGAGGGAGAATAAAGATTTCTTCTTTAGTCTGATAAAGTTTTAAACTTAAAAATCTAGAGCAGTGTATATGTGTAATTTGTTGGCTCTGCCGTTGAGATATGTGTATGAAGTGTGAAGTCTGTTTTCTTTTTCCTCTGCTGACTTCCCCCCCAGCTCCCCCGAATCAGGATCACTAACTCGATTCAAAAAGGCACAATAACCTAGTGTATGGTACAGTGTTCTGATTCTGTCTGTGGGGAGGAAAAAGAAAATCATTTCTATAGATTTCAGATGCATACTTTTGGAAGAAAACCTCTGGCATTTTTTCTTCACTTTAAAAATTCTTTCCCCATACAAGCTAGAGGGCCTATGCATTCTACAGAATCTTTGAAAGATTATAGTATATTAAATATTTTCTTTGCCATTTAATACCACTATTGAATGCATTAAACATATGTTTATACTATGCCACATGCATTAATTTAGCAGTCATTGCATTGAAACTTAAATATTTGAAGCTACAATATCCTGATCTTATTGCTGAATTGAAACGTGCAAGAACACACATGCTAAATTTCTTGCCCATGCCTTTATAAATTTCAGTTTGCTCACTCATACATGCTGGTGCTTTCTTCTTTTCTCTTTAAACTTTGGTTCAACTATCTGGTTTTTGAATTGCCTTCCTTGCTGTGTTCTTCATCTGTGAACTTAATCGGGTCAAGTTGACTTTGAGATTCCCCCACCCCTGCCATAAAGCTTCCACAAAAGGAACACTGCAAAGTGGTTGAGGCCTAGGATGTGAGAACCATATAGCACTTTGTTTCTAAATAAAAATTGGTGGTGATATTTCTACTAAGCTCAAAATACTTTAAATCCGTAGCAAGTAGAGACAAATACTTATTTTTACCTGTTTCATTAATCAGAATCTCGCATTATCTTTTTCATGCTGAGGTAACTGGCCAGCCAGGAGGAGAAACCCAGAAAAATGACTTGGAAAACGTGAAAGACACTTACAATTTCTTATAATAAAGACTAATATAAAAGAAACACAGTAACATTTAGTTATGAGACAATTTAGAATTCCTTGGAGTGACCACAAACATTGTGTTGACTTCTGCTTCATGAAAATTAGAGAAACAAAGTGTCCTTGACAAAGAAAAGGAAAATGATTGAGGCTGTTTTGGGGACCTTTGGAAGTAGATACACTAGGAATAAAAGCTAACTACTATGATCCTTGTAGAGTAGAAATACGGCTCTTTATTCATCACAACAGTTTAAGGGTTCAAAGGATACTCTTTTTATGCAACTGAATTGTGGAGAAGTGTTTTTAAAAATGAAACTTTGAAATAAAACTCCTTTGTCGAGCATCCAAAATGATTCATGTTATCGATAACTTTCTGGTTTACCAATTAGAAGAGTAAAGCAACAGCTTGTATTTGGAAATAGATGAATTAATTTGCACAACTTCATCTCTTTTTTTTTTTTTTGTAAGGCGGTGTTATAAACAACTGACAGTGATTTGTATTCTTTGATCTATGTGAAGGTTATAACACTTATCCTGCTGTTGACGTAGTGAATGCCATCTTTTTGTCAAAATGTCTTTTCTGTCAGAAAGATCAGAAACGCAATTATTAATTAAACCCTTTGTTCTCAGATGAGCTGACTTTGCACTCTGTGAAAGGCAGTTTCTTTCTGTGACTATTGACTGCTGGGCTAAGCAAAATCTGTGCAGTTCTTGTTTTGATGCACTTCATCTGCGTGAGTACCGGAGTTATCGATGTAAAACAGCCTACCAGCAATGCATGGGCTGTGATTCTGATGAGAAGCATTCCTCTGATACTGAACTTTCAGATTCTGAGCTAAGCTGCGGATAAATTAACGATTGCCAATTTAATTTCTTAAAATCTTTTTATGACTGCAAAAAAACCTGCAAGCATTCTTTATAAGTTAAAAATGGGCTAGATGGTAGTTCATAATATGGCAAATATGGCATTGTTGTATCTGGAAAGCGTTCTAAATTCTACACAGATAATGAAAAATTCTTAAAGAATTTTATATGAATACCTGTTGGGTTAAAGAATTTTTATAGTGATGGTGGAGTGCCATGAAGTTAATACTTGCAATCCAGATTGCTGTAGTTTACACTTTTCTCTGTTTCAGACCTGGTGTGCGCTATTTGTACCAAGCACGCCACAGAGTGAATTATCCAAAGTCCATTGATTTTAATGTGTTTTGGTTTGTAAACAAAATTATAGTAATTTCTTGCACATTTTTGAAAAATAATTGTATAAGGATTTATGTATCTGCTTCTGGATACAGTGTGTAAATAAAAATTTCATTCACAAAAAGATTTGTGCAGTGTTCTATACCTTGATGTTCTACAACAAAAAAAACCTGAAAGATGCTGGAAAATTTTGGCATGTGACGTACACTTTTGAATTTTAATGTTTATAATTGAAGCTGTTCTATACTTTTTTTAACCCTTGCTGGTTGCCTTTTCAAAACATTGCTGTATACAGTCATATTAATTCCTGCTTCCAAAGCAAGAAAAGAAGTTGCCAGAGCATGGCTAGAATATGATTTTGAAAGGTCTGCATACATACCAGAAGATAATTTGATATTTTTTTCCTTCAAAAAAACCCTACAGTATTTGTAACAAAAGTCTCAGTTACGCCCAGATGTGAGTCAAAGGTTACATACCATCCTCTGGCTTCCAAACAAGCAAAGAGTTATTTAGTTTCAAAATGCAAAAAAAAATTATATATGGTTTTGATCTTTGTATATTCACTTGATGCTGTCCTAGACTTGGTTTAAAAACAGAGGGGCATTTCAAACCCCGGGAAATCACAGAAATAAACCAGAAGATGAAGGATAAATGATTTTTATGTTCCATGTTTTGTGTAGTTGGGATTTAGGGACTCATTACTTAAATTCAAGAATATATCACTAGCTCCTTAGGTCTTGGTTATAACTGGGTTTGGGGTTTTTTGATTTAAAACAAAAAAACCAGCCTTGGTAGCAAGTAATAGCTGTTCATATTGTCCACAGCTGATACATACTTTTGTATGTATTCTGTAACTTAAGTCCTGAAGCACACGTGGTACTGAAATGGTAACCAGAAATTCATCGTTTTTGCCACTGAATAGGCAACTGCCTTCTCCCACTTCCCACTGCTGAGGTCATTGCACACTCAGTGTGGTGTGTGGTCCTTACCCCAGTACGTGGGATTTCTTCCTAGGGTTTTGTTACTAAACCTTTATGATGCTGTTCTCCCTGGTTCTTTTTTCTATTCACTCCAGAAAAATGAGCAAAAAATAAGCTTTGCCCTCAAATGTTTCCTTGGCAAGTGGTGAGAGGTGAGTAAGAGTCTTTGAGTTTTCTGGTAAGGCAATATCTACTCTTTCCTGTCACAGTCCTGTAAACTAGGAGTTGGGTTTTGTAGAGTGGAGAGTGGTTATTTGTTTGGTTTTGAGGAATGACTCACAAACAGGAGGTGTTCTGCCTCCTGAGAACAGGAGTCTGAAAGTCTCCCAGGCCAACTTGCCGCAGGCTGTCAGTAAACTGAGCCTCTTGAGGTGTGAACTTTGAAGATGCTGCTGCTGAGGGTTGGGGTGGACAGGGCACCAGCCCTCACGGAACAGGCTTTAAAAAGAAAGGAAATTTTCCTTGCATAGAATGAGGAAAGATAAACAAGATGTGTTTCTCTGTCAGTGGGTGAGAATGAGTAAGTTTGGATGCCCACAAGGGGATGTGTGACAGTCTGGACTGCTCCTGACTCTTGGACAATGAGGTGTTCCAGGAAGAGTCAACAGACAGTGAAAGAAAAAGGAGCTGTTGCAGTGTTGACAGAAGTTTTGTAAAACTTGGAAGCAACTATGTCTGATGTTATAAAGTGTGCTGTGTCTGATGTTATAATGTGTGCTGTGTCTTCATCAGTTCTTCAAAATTTCAAATTTTCTTTAATTTGCGAAACTCTTTAGCTGCAGTTCCAGTTTTCATGGCTCTGTGATGGGCTGTCATGTTCTTGTCTGAGCCTGCTGCACTAAGAAGGGCAGTTGTAATAAGCAACCATATTGATTCCAGCTCTTTAAGTGGGAAATACTGCTTAGATTAAATAATTTGAACATATTTTCCAGAATTCTTCATTAAATAGGTAGAGCATGTATTATCATGTGATCAACATCCCATCTGTTTCTCAATAACACATCTTTCCAGTTATACACCCTTCAACTAAGAAAGAAGGAAAACACCACTTGAATTTTTCAGTCACTGGACGCTGCTGTGTGACCACATCACATCAGCCACGGGGGTATCTGGCTGAAGAGATTTTTGGCAGTGTTGCTTTCGGATGAAACACGCCCATTCCCTCCCCACCCCCTTTTCCTCTGCCCAGCCCTCTGCGTCCAGCAGGAGCCTGCAGCTCTCTTGTTCAGTTTCTCTTTGGAGTTTGTTTGGATTGTCAAAAGGTTTTCTGTGTCCACTGCTCCAAACTCAGGTTCCCACTCTGTATTTCAGAGCACCTTTCTTCCCTGGTTGTCTGCCCTGCCGCACACTGAGAAGAAAATAATCTTGTGAATGTTCTTACCTTCCTTGAATCTGATCTGGTCTGAAGCAAAACTTTCTGGTTTAAACAGTCCTATTTTGAGCTAATGCACAAAATAGTTAAGGTAATTTTTCCAAGTAGTGTTTTCAGTCAGTCTTATGATGCTGAAACTTCTAAAAGTCTCAGCTCCAAGACTTTTTTTCCTGTGAGAGTGAGGCACTGGAACAGGTTGTCCAGAGAATGGATGGTTGTGGATGTCCTTTCCCTGGAAGTGTTCAAGGCCATATTGGATGGCACTTTGAGCAACCTGACCTAGTGGCATGTGTCCTGCCTAAGGCAGGGGAGTTAGAACTAGATCATCTTTAAGGTTCCTTCCAACTGAAATGGTCCTATGATTTATTGTGCAACAACTTCTAGAGATTCTCTACAGTTCTCAAGATTCTAGAGTAAAGTTTGGGAAAACTTTAGATGAAAAAAGTCAAAAATCTGTGAAATTCATCCTGTTATCTTTTAATATTTTTTAGCTTCTGGATGGAAATATCAAAGAGTGGGGACATAAGTAAAATGAGAATGATTCCTATGAAGACATCATATGTTGTCATAATGAAAACTTCTGTTTAGCTGTGCTGAATAGAGAAGCTGTTACTGAAATTCCAAAATCCCAAACAGAAGAACTAAACCCCTGTTGTTTGGGAAAACTGAAGAGGGTTTGGTGTGCAAGGAAGGAAGCATTGCAGCCACCACTCCTGGTCTGTTTTCTGCCTGCATTAGAGAGAGTCCACAGGCAATGCAACCTCTCATGCATGAGCTTCTTTTTAGCTTTCAACATCTTTTTCAGATCTTGATGCTAATGATAACATGCTGCTGGTTTGCAGTGTTCTGAGAAGCTCCTGCCTTTCCAGGTTATCCTTCCAAGAACCAGTTACAATTTTATTCCACAGAGAGTGACTTTTAGGCAAGTTATGGCTCCCAGTTAATGTTCAAATTATTTGGTTACTTTATGTAAATATAATTGTATCAGAATTAAACCTGTGGTGATGTCTAAGACCCTTTTTTTTGTGGAAGTGGGGGTTGAGTTTTTCCCAATGTTGTCAGCTCTGCTGCTCCAGAAATGTGGAAGTTACATTTTGCCTGGGCTGAGTTAGGAGGCTGATGTTTACTTTCATAGAGATTAGCTTTTTAAATATTTTAGGTGGTGTGTTCAGTCATTGAATGATATTGTGCTTGTAAAACTGTCAATATTTTGCAGTATAGAGTATACAATGTACAGTGTAATGCAAGGGGACAAAATGGTTACAAAAATAAAAGCTCTGAGCTCTTAGAAGAGGAACTTGCATTGTTATGTGGGGTTGTTTTCTGTCATAAAATACACTTTTTAAATGTAAGGAAATCTCAAAGACTAGCAATTTTTTTTTTTTTTTCATTTCCCCCAGGTGCCCCTGCAGCATTGCTGACATACTTACTGTATGGGATGTTCATATTAAAACCTGCAACATGACTTCAAGATCAATTTGTGGTGGAGAGGAGGAAATACCATGAGCATTGTTTGGTTGGCTGGTGTTGTACGTGCCAGCTGCAGCAGCATTGGTACAGCCCTGGGAAGGGGCTCCTTGGGAGGCCTCTGGGTTAAATTGTTGTTTGGTTTCAGCAAAGTGGTAATGGTTATTGCCTGGCAACCTGAAGTTTGAGAGAGCAGATAAAGTATTTGTTTCTAGAAGTCTCTGTAGAGAGCTTCTATATATGTATTAGTGCTTGAGGCTTTTCAGGATTTAAGACAGGCATTCTCAAGAGCTGTCATAACAAGAATAAGAATAATATGGCAGAGAAATGAGCTCCCATTTATAGCCAATGCTGTTAATCATGTTTTGTCTGCCCTGCGACTACTCTGGGTCACCTCAACCAGCACACTGCTGAAGTAACGTGCAGGTTGCTGACCAAGAGCAAGGAAATTATTTCAGGTAGCCAAGGTACTGAGTGTGAACTGGGACCATCAATTCATTGAATTTCCCAAAACAAGATCTAGGAGGAGAAAGTGAAAGTAGGAGGGACAGGTTCAGAAGAAAGGATTAGATGCCTCATACAGCTGATCTCAAGGTGTGAAGTTCTTTCTTATGGGATGTTTTAGGTGCTAAGAATGTGTGTGGGCAAGAATATGGTAAATTCATGTGTTGGAAATACTTGTAATTCTGCTAAGGACAAAGATGGTGGGGGATGACGAGGAAGGTGTCTGAAGGGCCACAAAAATGATCAGAGGGATGGAACACCTCTCCTGTGAAGACAGGCTGAGAAAGTTGGGGTTGTGAAGACAGGTTGAGACAGCCTGAAGAAGAGAAGGCTCTGAGCAGACCTTATTGCAGCCTTTCAATACTTAAAGGGGACCTATAAAAAAGATGGAAATGGCCTTTTTAGCAAGGCCTGTTGAGACAGGACAAGGAGTAATGGTTTTAAACTATTCTCTTTAGAGCATAGATTTAGACTAGATACAAGGAAAATTTTTTTACAAGGAGGGTGATGAAACACTGGCACAGGTTGCCCAGATCCTGTTAACCTGGTCTAGTTGCAGATGTCCCTGTTCACTGCAAGGGAGTTGGACTAGGTGACCTTTTAAAGGTCCTTTCCAACCCAAAATGTTCTATGATTCTATGGACATATCATTGATGCTTTTCCTATCCTGGTTGTCCAGAACTGGATTCTAACTGGACATGCATGATACTGAGCTGTGAGGATCTTTGCTCTGACTCTGTATCAGTGCTTACATTTTTACATTGAGCAAGAAATTGTAAATCTTGAAATCCTGTCTAACAGTTCCTGTCTCTGTATTTTGGGGTCAGTAGGAATTTTAAGGATGAACACATTCTTGATCACTGTGGAAAGCATTACTACTTTTTTTTTTTTTTTTTTTTTTTTTTTTTTAAAGGAAACATTAAACAGAACATTAAATAATTTGGCATTTGCAAGGCAAAGGATTGCTCCCAGCTGGAGCATCTAACAGATCTTTCATGAAGCTCTTCTGTACTTTTTTTAGTGCAAAGCCAGCATTAAAATGAATTCAAGATCTGCTTCAGATTCATTCTAGCACTGAAAGTTTTGAAAATCATATCCAAGAGAGAGGTTTGTACTTGAACCAACATAAAATCTGTGTAGTATAAACATTTCAGCACATCAGAAGAACAAGAGCGAATCTGAAGTTAGGTTCTTTCTCCTGAGCTTGGCAAAGCAGTGCTTCAATGAGTGTATTTAGCTGCACAGAAAATGATAGAAATCTCTGTATCAGTTTGTATCAGAAGAAGATACGATCTGCTTATTCTTCTAACTGATTGGAAGTATGCTGACGTATCCATTTCATGTCATATTGTAATTTTTATGTTGTAGGCTGGTTTGGTTTAAGTTGTAGAGGTGGTAATATCACTAGGGGGAAATGAAGAAAAAATGGGAGAAGTGAGGGAAAAAATCATTCATCCTTTTATTTTTATATGCAAATAAGAAAGCAAAGAAATACCACTAGAGATGCTGGTGACATCTTGGGCAAAGGTGCCTATCAACATTACTTTACAGGGGTGTTGCCTGTTTTGTTTTTTTTTTTTTGGTGTGTGTGTGTGGCTGAGACTGTCTGATCACATTACCCATGCAAATGATGTCTAAGCTTCATAATCTGAAGCCTGTATATCTATTTCTTCTCTGAGGCATTTTGTAGCTTGCTTCTGGAGATTTTTCAAAGATTGTTTTCAAAGACCTATTGGAAAATAACTTTTTTTTTTTTTTCCTTGGCTTCTAACTTTTCTCTTAAAGATTACATTGCTGTAGAAGCAAAATAGCAAAGTCTAATTTTTCTGTCCTGGATAGTCTTGGAAAAGATCAAATACTCAGCTAATGAATGGATTAGTGCCTTTTCTCATTGCTTTATGAGCCTCAGATATTTCCCAATGGAAATATATAAATAGATTTTGATAACGAACAAAGGGAAGATGTATTTTATTCCAAAAGTACTAATGCTGAAGGGCATGTCAAATACTGTAAAGTTTTTTTTTCTCAAGGAGAGAAACTGAAAACCACCAAGGATTTTGACCAAAGATTTTTTTTTCTAAATGGTGGGAAGTAATTAAAAGAAGTAAGTGCATGATGATTGATTTGCTAGCTCTGAAATGGTAGGTAGAAGGATCTGCAACACTGGGATTTATAAGAAAATTTGAGGCCTCGTGCATGTAGAGCTATAAATGCTTATGCATTACCTGTTCCTTTTCAAGGCTGAGATAGGAAATCTTCCATATTTGAAACTGAACCTTTCAATAGTGTTACACGAAGAAAAATTTGGTATCTTTTAAATAGTAAAAAAAGAAAACACAACCTTTTTGGTTTTTTTAAAGTCTCAAATTCTAATTAAGAGAGATTGTGAAAATGTGGCAATCAACTGAAACTGTTGCCTTTCTCTAGGGATCTGTAGGAAAAAGATGCTTATTTATTGATGGGAGGTGGTTGTGTGCAATTAGTTTTAAACACTATTATTGGGGGGCTGGGGAAATACAGAAAAAAAAAAAAACAAACATGAACATGAAATTTTTCTCCTCTGCAGACCTTTTGCAAGTTTTAAATCTTAGACTTAATAACATGCATGCTTTAAAGAATCATGATGCAGTCGGCACACAGCTTGGGAGGATGAAAAGAACTAAAAACCTTCATATAATATATAGAGGTTATATATTACTAAAGTCTCATCTATCATTAATAGTAAGCAAGTATATTATTATATCCTCATATATTCTTAACAGGAATACATGCTTTATTTTGGAACCATGTCTCAACACCTTTTGAGCCAACCTGAAGCTTTTCCATGCTTCACACACTGATCCTACTTGCATTTTTTCAATTCCATTACTTTTTTTCCTTGGGTACACAGTAATATTAATACAGAGAATATTTCATTACAGAATCACAGAATGTTAGGGGTTGGAATTACCTCATAAAATACTTTGTCTTGTTATTATATCATACAATTCTCTTAAACTCAGGCTTTTGCAGGCATAAACCATGAAAGTTTAAAAATCAGGATAGAAAAAGAGCTAATTTTCTTCACTTTAAAGGAATAAAAAGCTGTTTTTGTCAGCTTCCAAGAAAGATAATGACCAATAGCGAGTCTCTGTTGTCTAGCAGAGGGTTTAATGTAGCTACCAGCAGCTACTTATGCCTTTTGCTTTTTAAAAATGGGATATAACATTGCCCATTTCTACATCCTGTCCCTCAAATGTAGCATATGAGAAGAAAAATCTGTGATGAGCCTTGCTTTTTCTGTGTGAAAAGGTAGTTGTATGGTATAATCAAGGATCTGCTAGGAGGAAGGGGACAAGAGAACCTCTTCTTGATAGGACCAAAATTTACCTAAAATATCTATAGCGAAAAGAAAACCAACAACCCTCAAAGTGATGAGGTTTCACCTTTTTCTCCCTATTTTGTATGAGCTTCTATCTCTGTTTTTAATTCTTGATGGTAATTTTGACTGAGCTGTGATGTGATGTTTGTGACCTTGCTTAATTTCTGTGAGCCTCAGTAAGCTCGGCAGAACAACTGGACAAGAACAGTTCACTGGATAGAACAGGTGGGAAAGGAAAACCATTCTTACACAAAACACTGTGCTTTGAGGTGAGTAATTTGAGGTGAGGAGGGGAAGCAAGCAAAAGACAGGATGCAGACTCCAAAGAGATCACCTAACCTGCTCAGGTAGTTAACCTACCCAAAGGAATAATCCCGTGGAGTTATTTCTCTGAGCATATAATCTCTCTGCCCATTTCTGTGTGTGCATGGTTATGAATATTCCTATGACTGAGTGGGAGGACACCAAAGAAGTTCAGACAGTTCAAAGGATCACATAAGGCCTTGTGGATGCACTTGTGAAGTCCTCTCCTGCCACCACAAGCAGCATGGTAACATTTAAATGAATGGTTAATTTGCATGGGAATTTCTGGAATCACATATGTATGGGAATAAATAGTTTGAAAGCACAATATGGAGCAGTAAAATAAAATGCATTTCTGCATTGCATGTATTGGTGGAGAGTTATTTAGAATTAAATGAAAGGACTTGTTTCAGTTTTCCAATGAATCTCTAGAGTTAAATAGATTTGGTGCAAGGAGCAGCATTTGGAGATGGAAGTCTGGTAGCTTACTAGCAAAGGGGTAAAGTTTTGGTTGAATTATGTGAAATGCACATTGCTTAAAAGATCATGCCCAGACCTCTGTCAATGACTGGAACTTTTTCTGGTTTTACTTGTAAACAAAATGAGCCACTAGTATCTCCTAGGCCTGTGTTTCATATTTTAACTTTATGAAAAAAAAAAAAAAAAAGATATATTAATGAATTAGTGATCTTTGACCAAAGCATACTCTTATTCTTTTGCATTATATAAATACTGTTAAAATGAATTTGAACCATAAATACAGTCAAGCAGTTCCACTTGACCTTTCTGGCTAGAAATTCAGGAGGAATTCATATCATGACAAACGTTCTTACTGAAAACTACAACATTGTGTTAGCAAGCCAATATAAGCTGCCAAACCTTGATGAGGCACTGCAGAGTTCAGAGGCTGTTGTTAGTCAAGATTTGGGGGGGCAATTAGGCTTCTGTGGCTGTTGATAGTAGCTCTTCTGTATATTCTACTCAAGGGAGAAATTTGTTCAGCCATGAACATCAAACTGTAATGGAAATATTTCTAGGAAATGAATTAAGGCAAACGGTTTTGCCAACCAAACAGAAGTGCTAATTTGTGAGAAGATTTAAGAAACTACTTCTGTCTGTGTTGTGAGGGTTATTTTTTTAAATAACATTCACAGGCTGGTAGATACTGACTTGTTTTAAGGAATTTGGATTTACTAAGAACTTTAAATATCAAATTACCCTTTCCTTCTTATTGATAGGTGTATTTATCTCTTAAGTTCTGTCAGCTCTGATTTCTCTAAGTGGCCTGATAATTATTTTAGTGGTGATCTGGAGGTGAAAAGCAAAGAAGTGAACAATGCACTCATTTGTGTATTTTAAAGCACAAAAAAATTTTTGGTTGATTTTATCATTTTAGTTTTCCTGGCTGTTGGACAGAAAGAATAAGTAGCTTAAAACCGAAAAAGTCTCAGATAGTCTTGTCCCTTACTAGAGGTTTCAAAGTTTGTAGTGATACAGGCAGTAAATGAGATTATGGCTTAGAAATTGTATGATAAACAGATTATTTTGTAGCTGAACCACTTACTTCACCATGTTGTAAATTTTGTGTGTTCTTGGAAAGAAATATGGAGAGAATTCACCTTGAAATCAAAATCATGTTGCCTTCAGAAGTGTCAGGATACTGCTGAGTTTGATTTTTTCTTTGGTTTTTTTTTTTTTTTTTTTTTTCAAATTTTACCATAGAGTCAATTTTATTTTTATGTAATTTATCAGCTGGAGTGGCTCTGGTGACAAAGGTGGCAGTACCTTATGGGCAGGTTCTTCACCAGATTACCAGACCACTATGGATCAGCAGATACATGGAATCACTCTGCCAGTTTGGAATGCAACTATCCAAAGCTGCTGCCCTCCCAAGCATGTCTGTCACTTCTGTGCCAAGAGAAATCTCTGTCCAACAACATGGCAATGCTTTCTTTGTTTCTTTGTTTCTTCATTAAACTTAATGAAACGCAGCCAAACTAGAAGTCAACTCTCTCTTCTATTTCTTTGAGCAAGTGGTGTCAGGATCACGGTTCTTTCAATCTTAGAAAAAATTAAAAGTGTGAAAATACCATATTTGCCTGGCAGTGGTGTACATGCCAGTGGGATTGTTTTGTGGAGCTGGTTAGCAGTCAGCCAAATGCTGATTCCACACCTTAGGATGTTAAAGATAATAACTTTTAAAAGCTAAACCCTTCACCCAACCTTGGGTGCTATGTGTAGGAAGATAGAGACATATTTAAAAGCAATTTTAAAAGTGTGCTCACCAATAACATTTGCCAGCTGAGAAGTCTGGTTTCTGCTACTTACACTGGGCTCTGGTGTAGCTAGTATCCCAGTGGTACCCTGAAACCCCAACAACAGGCTCAGAAAGGATTCTTCAGTGAGGCAAGGGTGCTGTTGTGGGGTATCTCCTTTCATCTCTAAAACAATCTTTTCACCCAAAACCTTGAGGCTAGTCGCTATAACACGTTATTATCAGGTGAATGAATATCTGTATTGTCATAATTTTACTATAGTAAGGAATTTATAGGCTAATCACTCCAATTGTAGTAAGACTGCTGTAATTTTAACATTTTGAAATATCTCAGTTTAGTGATTTTTTCCAGATGCTGTAGAACCTGCCAGCAGTGTACACTTAACAGTTAGTAGAAAAAACAAAGTATAGACTTAAATATATCAAGGAAGATCACAGAACAGTTTAGGCTGGAAGAGGACTTTAAACGTTATCTAGTCTAACCACCCTACAAAAAGAAGGACATCTTCATCTAGCTCAGGTTGGCCAGGTTGCTCAGAGTCCCACCCAGCCTGACTGTGAATGTTTCCAGGGATGGGGATGTACCAGCTCTCTGGGCAGCCTGGGCCAGTGCTTCACCAGCCTCAGTGTAAAAAAATTCTTGCTTATTTCTAGTCTAGTCTTCCTTATACCTAGTCTCTAGCTGAAGGTTCCATCCCTCTGATCATTTCTGTGGCTCTACTCTGGACCTGCTCCAACAGGCCCATGTCTTTGTTGTGCTGAGGACTTCAGGATAGATAGATTTACTAGCATTACCAGATTTTGCTGATATATAGTCAGTAGATTGCCATTTATTACGTTTCCTTGTGAGAATGTGACAACGCTATCTTCCCCGTGTGACTTATGCACTTTGTAGCTTTCAAATGAGCAGTATCAGGCGTGCTTGCTTCTTTACATTAGCTGAGACTTGAGTTTCCAGAAGGATTAATACACTCCTTCAGCTTTCACGCCTTCGTGCTGTCCCGAGACTCATAAAGCAAGAGGGATTGATAGGTTCAGCATTTTGCTCATGTAACATGGAGAAATCATTTAGAAGAGTGATTTATGGTGTTGCAGTGAAACAGTTCATAAAGGATAATGTCTTCCTACTTAGAATTCATATGCTATTGCATAGGAAAGGCTTTGGCATTTGAAGGAAAAGTCAGCTGTGGTATCATCAATTTGTAACAGGCTATTTGAGTGTGAGATAGAGGGAAACACCCTATCAAACATTTTATTTCTGGGAATGTTAGCTTCCCTGATAGTTAAGCTTAATTACTCATGGAGGGTGCAATTTACCCACAGATTTCTGGTTGTGGTGAAGAATGGTTGGAAAAGGAGAGAGACAGTAACCTATACAGCACTTCTGTATATGTAGAAATATTTTATCCAAGGACAAACCTTTCATTCTGTCTTTGACATATCAAGATGATTCCAAATGGGAAGGTTGAGACAGGCTTACCTAGTTTATTCCCACTTCAATATTTAGCAACAATAATAAGATTAGAATATATTTTCAGTTATCAGCTGACCTGATACTTTTCAATACACACTAGAACGAAAGCTATTACAGCAGTCCCCAGATATCTGAGTCTATTCCCACCCCCCTTTGATCTTCCACATTTTTTATAACTAATTCTGATTTAAATCTCAACGCAGTGCTTCACTCTCAGTTGAAAACAAGCAGAACCAGATCCTAACCATGAGCCTGACTGTTGATTTTGGGAGTTTTTCCTCTGCCTGTGGCTACTGCTCCTGCCCTGGTGATCACAGGAAGCAAGCAAATACCTGCTGACACACCAATAACACAACCAGTGCTCTCTGGGGGAAATGTATTTTTTTTAAAGTTTATAAACATAGCTTAAAAAGAACATTTGAGGTACTGCACTGGCATGGGCAATGGAAGGAATAAGAGTATCACCAGGCAGGTATTCAGCTGGACTCACAGCTAAGAGGGATTTGTTGACTTTTTATTGAAATATGCAAGTTCTTCATACACTGTGCACAGAAGTAGAATAATACACTTAGGGGACGCACCCAAAGCTTTGTGAAGGGTAATTAGGACCAGTTCTGGCATTAAGTGGCTAAACAAGACAATGCCTTGCTTGCTAAATTAAATACAATGAAAAATCAAAATAAAATTTCCTTTATATCAAAGAGAAGATTAACCCTGCCTCCTCTATCCTTCTCCCTTTAATGATTACCTTACCTGAATGCTGGCAAAACAGAGTATGGAACTGATATTTGGACTATTTATTGGCATCATATGGAAAAGATTTGGCAAAGATGCCATGTAAACTTCTGTTTATTCTTAAATGGTCCCTATAAATTTTAGGGGAAAATATGACGTGTTCCTAATATGACTATGCAAATACCAAAACTCTGGGAGACACAAACAGAAAGAAGGTAAGCTGACCTGATTCTTTACAAGAAAAGATTATTGTAGCTTAATGAAGTACATAGAAATAACCTCCTGGCAGATCAATCCACCCAGATGAGGAATGCAGTTCCTCAACCCCGAAAGGTCTTAGATTATTTGTTGGCCGAGGAGGGAAGAGTCTGTAGAAAATGAATCCAGTTGTTGCTTATAAAGAGATGATAATGGGAAACTAGTAAAACGGACAACAAAGGAGAGAACTGGTTCAGGTACATGGGACATGTTCTCATGGCTGCCTGGTGGCTCATGGATTAATCAGGCACTGTTTTACTTCCTTGGTGCAACGGCCCCTTTGGTCTTTATCCTGTGGCTGATCCCCTGTTTTACACAATTCATCCAAAGGGTGGTTAAACGAATGCAGACAGGAGCCATACCTAACACCCCAGAAATGGCTACAACAGGCCAAAAGGTGGTGTCTCTGGAAATGATCCCCAAACCAAAAATGAACCAAGAAGATCAAATTATTGAGAAGCAAATTTTTTGAAGACAAATATTAAAACTAACAATAATAATAATAACAATAACAATAATAACAATAAC
>NW_008624881.1:651-91388 GCF_000691845.1 Merops nubicus | reverse complement strand
TAAAGAACAGTCTCGTCTGTTACATTAGTGTACTCACATTAAAACACAGCTGTGGGTTAGAGACCTTCCCTGGGTTTCGATCTGCTATGTTTTCTTTAAGAGAGCTGTTAAAAGGTTTAGTGGACAAAAAGAAGACTCCAGCATCTGGAAGAAGTATTGACTCTTTCAGAGTAGACATGCTTAAAGATTAACAAGTTCTTTTATCTTTTGTATCTCACATGTCTTTTTCTGATATTCTGTAGAATATTGTGTTTTTTCCGCTGGCTTTATAGCAGATACTGTTTACTACAATTTGCTTTTCAAGCATAGGGAAATATTTCAAGCTAGTATAGATGGGAATATGAAGACTAAGTACTGCATCTTCTGTTTCTCCCCTTCTTTTTGCAGCCTTCACACTTAAGTTTTCATTTACACATATTTAGGCCTCGACTATGCAAGTATGCACCAATAGCATGTATTATATGTGTGCAGTTCACGTGCTCTGCATGTATCTGCAGCTGAAGAACTACTCTGAGGATACCATAATCATGCAGTGAAGACCTCAATCCATATTACTTCAGCTGAATCCAGCTATTCAGTTAAGAGTTAGAGATGATTATTCAGTTAGATAAACTACTAAAATTAGATCTCTCTCCCTGACAGCATTTGCTTTTCCTTGTCATCTCTTCAGGAGGACTTTGGCTGGAAAGGAAAAAGCTGTGTTATATTTTGCTGCTGTGATTCATCCTGAAGTAAAGTTGTACTTATGTGGATTTTGATTAGACTCAGTGCAGGAGAGTAAAAGTCTCTTTCATAGGGATGACAAAATCAGGCCTTTATAATATTTCCTAATTATAAACACCTTGGGCCAGGTTTTGCTCATTTGTTTAGTGTTTTATGCCATGCTGTGGTACAGTGAGGCTTTCATTGTGAGAAAAGTTCACAAAAACAACAAAGCTTGTTTTCCTTTACCCTCACTCTTACTTCTCCAAAGTAAATACTTTAAACTGTTTTGAGAGAGCGATATTCCTTGCCAAAAGTGAAGGGCAGTTTTCGCAGGCAAATACAAAAATAAACTGAATTACTGAGAAGACCAGTTCAGATTTGCACAGTGCAGTACTTTATGTTTGCTCCCTGTACTATTTTTGATGTTGAGACTGCATTGACTGCCTTAAGATCGTGACAGTATGGCTCTCCAAAGACATTACTGAATTGGCAGAAAACAGAATCATGTTTTATATCTGGGTAGAACTAGCATTTGTGAAAGCATGCAGAGGTTGGAAGTATCTTAGGAAACAAAAAATATATTGGGTAAAATCTTCATTGCTCAATATCTGACAATAAAAAGCAGGGTAGTGATGAAAATTTGCTGTAAGATGGTGTCATGGTTTTAACCACAGCTGGCGACTAAGCACCACACAGCTGCCCACTCACTCCACCTCCATGGGATGGGGGAAAGAAACAGAAAGGTAAAAGTGAGAAAGCTTATGAGTTGAGATAAAGACAGTTTAATAGGTAAAGCAAGAGTTGTGCATACAAGCAAAGCAAAACAAGGAATTCATTCACTTCTCAGCCACAGATAGGAGTTCAGCCATCTCCAGGAAAGCTGGCCTCCATCACCCATAATGAGTGCTTGAAAAGGCAAGCTGCCATCACTCTGAATGTGTCCCCATTTCTTCGTCTTCCCCAGATTTATATGAGGATGCCACATCATATGGTATGGAATATCACTTGGGTCAGTTGATGTCACCTGTCCCAGCTTTGTCCTCTCCCAGCAGTTTGTAGTCCCCTTGCCTGCTCACTGGTGGGGTGTTGTTAGAAGAAGGAAGGGCCTTGAGTCTCTGTAACTACTGCTCAGCAATAGCAAAAACACCACTGAATTATCAACAGTTTTCAGCACAAATCAAAAACATAGTCCTATATAAATTAATATGGAAAATTAACTCTATCCCAGCCAAAACCAGCACAGATACACAGCATAAAAAGCATAAAATAGCATTACATAATACTGAACATAGCATTTTAAAAACAGTTGGAAACAAACATCCTATATATTTCTGCAAGGCTAAAACATACATATTAGTATAAGGCAGTCAATCATAATAATGTTTTGTTAAAGTGGTGTCTACTCAGAAACATTTACATTAGAGACATCATCAAAACAAGCAGTTAGAGGGATAACTAGCTGTACATCAGTCTAACAGTGCTACATATGCCTACATTACAATCATGTAATTGTCAACATGTAATTAAAAATTCAAATGTAACACATTTCAACATGTGCTCCACAGGCATAGAAAGAAATCCTGTATAATTTTTTTTCCTAGATTTTCAGTTTTTAAAGCAAGCAAAAATATAGAAACACAATATATACCCAGAAAAGTATGTTGTACTAGAGGCACTGGTATGCTAAACATGAGAAAAGTCACAATGTAAAGAACTTGAAAGAGCTTTTAAAATATTGTTCTTTCTTTTCTGATAGTTTTGCAAGGTTAAATGGCAAACCATATAGTGGTCATAGGGACTTCTGTCAGTGAATGAACAGGAAATAATTACAGAAAGAAATTTGTGAAAGAAGCATATGTGATAAACAGAAGACCAACAACAAATAAATCAACACCCCACCCCACCCCACCCCAAAAAAAAAAAAAAAAAAAGAAAAAAAAGAAAAGCAACAACCACACCAAGGGAAGGTTCCATTTCTTACAGCTTGACTGAGACTTAGTGTTTATCTCCAAGAGGTCAGTTGGCTTGTTCCAGTGCCTAGCTTTCCTTTTAAAAATATGGAAAGAACAGACATTACTTCCTACAATATACTGAGAGCTCTTGAAGAAAAAATTGTTCAAAACTTAGAGCAGCAGCTTAAACATTAATAATAGCTAGCAGACAAAGCCTGTGGATCGTGATACACGAACTGTAACGACCATATTAGGCGCCAAACAGCTAACTACAGAATTGGCCAGAAATTACTTAAGAGGATGTGATAATGCATAAAAAGATGGACATGTAGCAATTACTTAGTAACAAAACATCAAATAAATCGAACCAATAAAAACCAAGAAGACCTCAGACCTTAATATTAGTACGGGTACTTAAAATGGGAACCGTGGCAAACTTATGTTGTGAAGGTATACTTGACTAGGGATTTTTTTTTGTTCAGAGTCCTTGGAGGCACCCAGCTCAAGTTGTAGTGCTATTAATAAAAAGTACTTTCATTAAGAAACCTATATTTTGCTTTATACGGAAACCTAGAGTCAAACCCTGTTACGGTGGCTGGCATGAGTAATTTCCATAACAGAGCTTAACTCATTAGTTATTATAAAGCATATAGGTCTTCACATAAAAGGTATTACTGAAGTGCAAGGGCATTATTATCATATAAAAGAATAAAGTGTGAAACATAAAACACTTCAAGCACAGAAAAGAATGTGAAGTTTATAGAATGAGGCCGAAAGAATGGAAAAACAATTTTAAGGAAATGTGAAGCCAAGAACAAAATCACATTACTGCAGAAATATTAAAGAGAAAAGAAGTCTCTTAGATTGGGTAACCCTTTAACAGATAGTAGGGATATTTTATTGGTAGAGGTGACTGTCACTGTGGGCTGTTTATATGAACTTGTTACTTCAGAGTAAGAGCAAAAAACTGAAGGAGCATTGCAATTACGTGAGGGAAAAAAAGAACAATTTGGAAAAAAGAAACCTGTCTAAGAAAGACACAAAAATCAACAGGGCCCATCATAAAACTGGGGGAAAAACAATAAATGAGATGGTGGGAGCCTTCCCAGTCAGAAGTAATACTTTAAAAAAAAAAAAAAAAACCAAACATCCAAGTCTGGAGCTACGTAAAGCAAACAAGATGATGCTGAGCAAAGATAAAACAGAGAACAACTAACAGCCACGTTATTTAAGAATTATCAGGATGAATTCACAAAAGATCTTCATGACATAACAGTTATGTATTTGACCAAATACACAGCACTTCTCAGAGAGATGTTGGACAGAATGTACAGCCTTAAAAGAAATCTTATGAAGTCCTTATTACATGACCACCCAAAGGTGACTTTCAGCAAGGTCTTCTGGTATTGCAGGACAAACATACAGTTTATACGGATAAAGAGATGTCTTGAGGAGTAAAGATGAATAGCATGAGTGAGAAGAAACAGGCAGAAATGGATCTATGTGACAAGTGAGATAGTGCAAACATTAGCATTGAGTCCTGCTCTTTTGGCAAAAGAAGGATGTTCTATTTAGTCATGAGATATAAAAAGGAAGCAAAATGGACAAGAGTGAAATACAGGAATTTAAAAAGTTTTCAAAAAAGGACATTTATACTTCAAAGTCTATGATTCACCAACAAAAATTAATATAAAATACAAATTTTTGGGAAAAAAAATCATCACCTTTCAAGTTTATAATGGTTTGAGAACCGTACTTTCATGCATGATCAAAAGATCAAATCATGATTGAATATCTAAATAGTAAAAGCAACTGTTATATAAAGCTAATTTCTTTCAGGACAAGGAACAGTTTTCTTATGGGAAATTAGCAGATGAGTAATGAAATTTTTTAAATAAAAACTGTATTTTGGTACAAAATATCATGGACATTTTGCTAAGTCAAGACAATAAGTTGACCATTATTGCACTTTTCTTCTATCTTGCAAAGGCAGAAAACAAGCATTTCCCTCATCTGTGATTACAGCAACATTATATTCATCTGGATAGATGGAATGAAGGAACAAAAAGGTAAAGATTCTATTAATTTGGAATTATTTTCCCCTTATCTGCAATAAAATACTTTTGCAGATTTTTCCCTCATAAGATTATTTGCATTTTGCAAATATTACATAGTTTTAAAAGTATGTATCATAAGGTTCAGCCGCTGTTATATGAAAGAAGAATAGTAAGCATCCTTTTCAGACATTCTATTTTTTATTTTGCCTTCACCCACTAGCTATTTTTGGAACCAGAAAATTTTGGCAAGTTTGAACCAGTCAGTAAACATTTTTTTCTTCCAGAATTATTTGTGAATTGGATATATATCCAGTTCTGTGAGGTACTTTGGAGTTAGTCCTGCTTTTGTTTTACTTAGTTTTTGTTTTACTTTCTACTTTAAGAGGAGATTGTCAGAGTCTTTTTCTGTTATTATATTGGCATAGAAAAAATACCAGGTGTCTTGACCTGTTTCTGCTACTACTTTAGAAATATTTCTAAAAAAACGTGTTAGTGGAGAACTAGAATGAAAATGGAGAAACAAGTAGTTGTGAATCCATATTGCTGAAGCTTTATAGCATTATAACTAAGACGTTTAGAGTCCAAGGTAACATGAACTAGTATGGGTAAATAAACTACTTTTTAAGTTTTTCTGTTAAGAGCTAGCACACATGCAAGTGAACCATACAGTTCTTTAAAATGTATTGTGTTGCCAACAGAGGCAGCCAAAAGATGCAGCAGTGTGTGGAGCAGGGTGCACTGGAAGGGCCATAGCCAGGAGAAAGAAGCTCTGCAGGGGGCCATTGTCCTCAGGTCCCTGCATGCAGCAGTGGTGGAGAGGCCCTGTGGGGCACAGCCCTCAGCACCCCCACACCCCAGCTATCCGACATGTCTGGGGACTCGGCTCAGCCCAGCTCCAAAAGAGGATGCAGCTCTGCAGGTCTGGGACAGTGGGGACAGCGGGCACTCCCCACTGGGCCTGGGGGAGGTGCCCTTGCCTGCAAGTGGTGGTCGCTGGCAGCGGTTCTGCGTCCCCAGGAAGAGGGGCTGCAGAAGGGCAGCAGCCCACACAGCACCAGGGATGGCATGGAAGAGATGGACCTCCATCTGAGTTCTGTCGTCTTTGAGAACATACAGGTGCAAGGTGAGCCTCAGGCCCTAAGCCTACCCACAGAGGGAGTTATATTTGCACCCATAGGGTCAGGAGATGGAGATCCCCTGACTGCAGAAGCCAGAGGGCTTTAGCACCAGAATGGCTCCAGCCCTCCATGGGTTCAGAGGAAGATCTGGAAGCTGTGTCCAGCAGAACACCTGAGATGGCAGCACCAGGATAACAGACCAGAGACGCCCCTCTGGAGGGAACAGGGGCTCCCACCTGCCGATCTAGCCTGCTGTTCAGGGAGGTTTGCTGCTTGTCAGGGTCTTGGAGCCAGGATGTCACAGAGAGGCTGCTGAGGCTCATCCAGCCCTTCTCTAGGTATTTCCCCACCTCTCCCATGTGGGTGCCATCAGTACAGCCAGGGGAGACCAGGAGCATATCAAGCATAACCACACAGCTCTGAGGGAGAGGGTCTAGGGCATGAGTGCCAGGTGATGTCTGTTTTTGAGGCACAGGGGCCTGAGGAAGAGTGATCATATCTTGCATGTTGATGCCTAGATGTGCATACGGTTTTGATGACAGCGGTTTCTTTTTATGACCATGGGGCCCTGGAGGACAGAGATGGTATCCACCCGACCAAGTGAGGGAAAAGTATCTTTAACAATAGGCTCACCAACCTGCTCAGGAGAGATTTAATTTGGGAGATGAGCATCCACATTATAATGGGGAAGTGTTAGACCTGACTGACAGGTGACAGGAATAGGATGATATGGAAAAGTGAGACTCTGAAGACAATAAATCAAGGCTGAAAGGGACCCAGTCCAAGCATATACAAATAAATGCTGAGGGAACAGCATGATGGGGGAAGCTCTCATGTCTCTTCTGGGAAACTGGTGCAGTTGAGTGCCTCTCTGAAGTGCATGTACATTCACAGGTGGAGCGTGGGGAACAAACAAGAGGAATTAGAGGTGCATGTACAGCTGCAGGGCTACCATCTCATTGACATGGCAGTTATATGATGGGGTAGCTTACACAAATGAAGTGCTCCCATAGATGGATACAGGCTCTTTAAGAAGGATGGGCCAGGAAGATGAGGAGAGGACCTCTGTGTCTCTCACTGGGGACAAGAGAATAGAAAGGAGCACTCCATATGTATCTCACCATGGCTGGGTAGAAGGGAAAGACCTTCCTTGACTTGCCTTTTATTATGAGAACAGTAAGGATGCACTGAGCTCTGCCTTGGGAAGGGTGATGAGCCAGCTGAGAACTGATGGGTCAGGCTTAGAGGGCAGACCAACATGGGTGACACTGTGGTGGGTGTCTGCTATGGACTGCCTGATCAAGAAGAAGCAGCAGAGGCCTTCTTCAGACAACTGGAAGAAACTTCATGTTCACAAACCTTAAACCTCTTGGGGATTTTTAACTATCCAAATATCTACTGGATGCGCAACACAGCAGAGCATGAGCAGTCCAGGAGGTTTCTGGAATGCATTGATACCTTTAGTGGGTTTCTGGAGTACATTAATGCCTTGAACTTCCTGACACAAGTAATCAAAAAATAAAGAGAAACAAGGTTGGCTTTTATAGGTACATCCGTGGGAAAGGAAGGCTAGGGACAATGTGGGCCCAATGCCTAAAGGAGCAGACTCTTGGTAATAAAGGACATAGAGAAGGATTAGGTGCTCAATTTTTTCATGAGTCCCAGGCCCTGAGATTGTGGGAAACTGTGGAACAAGGAAAACATACTGTCTATGAAGAAGGATCAAGTTGGGGATTAAACTCCCTGAACATACCCAAGTCTCTCCACCCTACTGGAATACTCACACAAGTGTTGAGGAAACTAGCTGATGACACTAAGGCCATTCACAATTATCTGCCAAAGACTGTGGTAATCTGGGGAAGCTGCTGAAGACTGGAAGGAAGCAAATATCATATCTATCTTAAGAAGGACAGGACCAGCGAACTGCAAGCTAGTCAATCTCACCTCAGATCCCAGGAAGGTGATGGACTAAATCCTGTAAACTGGTGGATGAGAGGTTAGAAGTGAATGCTATTTATCTTCACCTTAGTAAGGCACTGTCTTCCATAATATCCTCATAGACAAGCTGATGAAGTATGGTCTAGAGAAGTGGACAACAAGGCAGACAGAAAATTGGCTGTGATGAACAGCACAAATTCAAGCTGGAAGACAATCCCTAGTGATGTACCCCAAGTGTTACTACTGAAACAAATCCTCTTTAACACCTTCATTAGCCTGGATTATGGGACAGAGTGCATCCCTGGCAAGTTTTCAGATCATATAAAACAGGGAGAAGTGGCTGGTACAACAGAGGGACCATGAGACTGATACAATTCAGAGGGACCACGACAAGCTGGAGAAATGATCTCATGGGAACCTTGTGATGTCCAACAAAGGGAAAGACAAAGTTCTGCACCTCGAGAAGAACAACCAACACAGGCTAGTAGCTGTAAAGCCCAGTAGTTGGAAAGCAGATTTGTAAAAAACACCCAAGGTGTTCTGGTCTGCACCAGTTGAACAATGATCCTTTTCAGCAAAGAAAGCAAACAGTCTCCTGGGCTTCATTACCAGGACATTGTTAGCAAGTTAAGGAAGGTCCTTCCTTTCTACCCAGCCCTGATGGGACACATGTAAAGTACTCTTTCTACTCCTGGTCTCCCCAGTAAAATAGAGATAGATATGGACTGGAGTGAGTCCAGTGAAGTGGCACAGAGAAGATTAAGTGCTTGGAGCATCTGTCATACCAGGAGAGACAAGGAAAGCTGGGACACTCTATCCTGGAGCAGAGAAGACTCAGGAGGTACATGCAATAGACTGCACTAGTCTAGTGCATGTCCAACCAGACTGTTCTCAGTGGTGCCAACTGAGAGGATATAAAGCAATATGTACAAGTTAAAATACAGGAAGTTCCATTTAAAATTAAGAACAAACTTTTAATGAGAGGGTGGCTGAACACTCTAGCAGGTTGCCCAGAATACTTCTTTACTCTCCATCTTTAGTTATTCGTAGCCTAATTGGAAACAATCCAAAGCAACCTGCTCTGGCTGACCCTGCCTTAAGCATGGGGTTGGACTTGTCCATGCCTTCCTGGCTCAACTGTTCTGTGATTCTGTATTTAAAATGTTCAATACTGACAATCATTTTAAATTCAGTTTAAAAATGTTCTGTGAAAGCCTTTGAAGCTTTCAAGCCATTAGATGTGTGATATTCATTATCAATATGCATGTTAGAGTAACACAAAGTTAGAATGAACATAAATTTGCTTATAATTATCTTGTGAAGTCAAATAATGAATTAATTTTTAAGTATAAATCTTCTAGGTTACTTAAATTTAAGTAACTTAGAAATATTTATAACAATACACAAAAAGTATCACTTAAGATAGTACTAAAAAGATATAATCACCTTTAATCAATATAAATATCAATAGAAAACAAACAACAAATAAGCAATAAAACCAGAACATTAGTTATACATTAATATCCAAAATACAGTGAGCTTGGGGAAACTGATCTTCTTACAAACCATCTGGTTTTCAACTCTCACCACATTTTAACCTAAATTAGAGTCATCATGAAGGTAGTGAAGATTGTAAAGTAAATGGTATAGACTTCTCAAAGCACTCCATTTATTGTCTGTTTCTTTCATCAATGAGAAAGCTATGGGCAGATATTTCTTCTTAAGGTGCTAAAGGTAACAGTTTTCTGGGTGATAAAGTCCATCTAAATCCATCTCAGATGCAGTTCATTTACAATTCATTCTCTAAGAAGGAGTTTTGCTTTCTCTCCAACTGTAATGATTAAACCTTTTCGTCTTTGTATGCTGACGTATTTGATACATGCTAAGGGATAAAACATGCTCAGTTCTGTAGGTTCTGACATATGGTCTTAGATATTGAGATTCTTAACCTAACCATGTATCTTCTTTTTTTTTTTTTTTCTTTATGGCATCAATATCTCTCCTGCAAGCAAAACCCTCCCAAACTTGTGAAACAGAAAAAAAAAAGTGTCCTTCTTTTCAAAACCTGAAATTTTAATGTAAATTTCTGACTGATATCAAGAGCTACAGATGATATGGTTGAACAAAATATATAAGAATAGATTTTACTTAAGTAGTTGTATTATTTTCTCCTATCAGTAGCCTGTTTAATTTGTCAGAGTACGAGCACATAAGCTCTTTGAAAAGGGAATGTTTACAGGTTTAATTAGTTTAAAATGATATAATTAGCCACATTATCCCAGTTTACTGAATCACAGAAATTACTGGTGAAGAAAGCCTGTTAGATTATTTTGCTGGTCTCCCTGCCAAAGCAGGAGTACTTTCTAGAATGTTGTTTGCAACACTTGATTTTTAATGGAGTTTAAAATACATTATAAAAGGTGAATATGTTTCAGGCTTTCAGGAAACTAATGACTAGAGTTTCAGAATCCTACATCTGCAAGAGCCATGCAGATGTAAGGCCCTGACTTTGCAAATATTAATGCACTGAGTCAGTTTGTACGTACTAAGTCATGCACGAATATCAGCTGGTGACAATCTATCCCTGTTAGATTTAGTGCTGCATAGAGGACTTAAGGAATACTCTTCACAGCTTTTCTGGGGAATTTTATCTAAAGTTAAAACACTGAAAGTTGAAAATAATAAAAATGCAGTTCCGCTATTGTAAATGCTACTGCATTTATAATCTGAGCAATGACAGTGCATTACCATGGGAGAAACAATTAAGAAAGAAAAAGAAATAGAGGAGGAATCATGCAAATTCTGTAATGAAATTTCATTAAGTAACTGGTAGAGATGATATGCATTTAAGAAGGTAGGGAACACTTTTATCTTAGCTACAGATAGGAACCAAATAGTCATCAGATGCTTTAACTGCTGTTCACTATCCAGTGTCAGAATTTGGAGTCATCACAATTCAATAGGAGTTGAACTGGATGCTCAGGGATCATAGATGAGTCTGAAGACAGTTGGTGGATGTTAGTCAAATTGTGACTCTTGCCTAACCTTCTAGTAGCAGCATAATGTGGAGAGTGTGAAGTGGTATCCCAAATATAACTCATTCCAAACATAGCTCAGAAAATACTGATTTCAAACAAGTGATATCGTTTTCATGTCTGGCTGAGAAATTTGACTTTTAATTTTAAGCAGAAATTTAACTGCTTCTCAACAGTTGCATCAGCAACCATTAGACATCAATATAGCATTAGGCCCAGGAAATTCAGTAGAAATGACACTTCTTCAACAGAAAGTACTGTAATACTACTTGTTAAAACTTTAGTTATGGAACAGCTAGATTTCAAAGATAAGGAAGGTCTGAAAGTATTTGGGAATTAAGATGATCTTTGCTTTTTACTATTCAAACTCATGTAACTTGCACGGAATGATTTTTTATTCCTTGTAGAAAAGATCATGTGATATTTCTCAACAGATTATTCTAGCAAAAAGAATTTAATAGATTCCCTCAGTGTTCAGAATATTAATCTGATTCTGATTCTCTAGGTTTCTCTTTTGAACATGTAAAAGATAAACATCTCAGTAATATCACTGTAGGCAAAATGTAAAAATTAACAATTCTGTGTTTTCACAAATATTCTGTATTTTCATTCAGTTAGTGAAGACAATTTTCTTTCACCCCAGGAAGAAAAAGTAAAATGTTGTCTTTCAACATGCAAGACAACACAGAAGAGCTTTGCAGAGAAAGCTGAATTCAGGAATTTTCTGGTATGCTACTTGGGGAAAGATTGTATATGGTAGCTGATGACACCACTGACAGTTCTACAAATAATTTTCATTACTTCTATTATCAAGCAGTGTAGCTGGTGGAGCTATCTTTTTTTGAATCCGATCTGAGTTTATGCTGTCAAGAACAGAGACTTGGAATGATGTGCTTAAATACATATTATCATCTGGATACTGCATGCCAACGGTCCCTACTAATCAGGAAAGTGCCATATAGCATTGCAATGTTTCTTTGACTCACAGATTCTTTCTTGCCAGCTGTTTCTGGAGCATCTGTCATGGGATGATGAGATACAGCTGAACTCTCATCACATACAGTGACAGTAGAGGACAACTCTCCATTTTACCATCTATTAAATTGTTTTGCTCAATCCACCCAGCACATCAGTAGAGGTTCGGTGTTAATCAAAGGAAGCAAAATGCTAGTAAATTAGTTCACTTAAAATGTGCACATAGCATACAAGCCCTGGAATATCTTGTGATCTTACACCTATAAATAATACTATTTGTTCCAGCAGAACTATTAAAAAATAGGAATGTAATCAGCTTATCTTATAATAAGAATGGTGAGATGAGTATAAGCTATCTGTTTCATATGAAAGGAGAAGCATAACACAGGACTAGCTGCATAACTTTATCTCAACACTGGAGTGGAAGAAGCTGCTGCCCAATCTCCCATTAAACAGGCAACTTTAGGGTCTGGTATTTGCTATTGTACAGACATCTATTAAAATATCTCATAAGGTTAATGAACAATAAAAATAGCAGATTTATGATTCAAGGGGAAAAAGAGCAAACAAACAAACGAAACAGCAACAAACTGAAAACCACACCCTGGGAAGAGAAGATTTAAAAGAAGTAAGAAGATTATGTATTTTATGCAGTGTAGAAGATTAGATATCTTTATGAGTAGACCAGAGTGTTCAAGAACATGGAAAAAAAAAAAACAAACTTCTAGTACTTGTTTGACATTAAGATTTTGACACAGAATGGATGCGCAGCAAGAAAATGAAATGGTAACATACTCAATATATCCTTTACTTATGTAAATACATATTTATGGATTTCTCAAGCCCTGGCTCCACCCATATGTCACTCACTTGCTTAGGTTTACACAGGGAATCCTGCTAGGGAACACCCAAAGGGATTGTACAAAATCAATACAAGAACAAATATGCTTAAATATTCATGAATACAAATGTTTAATGGCACATGGTCTCAATTTAGTCTGAAAGGCAAGCAGAGATTCCAAGGATTGACTCTTTCCATATTCAAGACTGCACCAATTTCACAGTGAAGGGTTCATTAGATATGCATTAGATGAAACGAATACAAACCTGTACAAATAACTACATGCTCTTTAAAAAGCCTGACACTATTATGCTCTATGGTGGCAGATGAACAGTTAGAAAAAAAAGTAAGAAAGCTGTACAGCTGCCTCATAAGGCTCACAGCAGCCCAACAGTTGTAGTGGCTATGAAATCTCATAACCTCAACTCACTTTATGTGGAAAAGATTTTAAAAGTACCATACAGTAACAGCTATAACTCAAATTACTCCCCTCCAAATTCAGCAGCTGTTCTGATTGTAAATTTATTTGTGTTACTCAAATTTCTCTAAAACCCACTTCTTTCAAAAAATCCCTGATCTCCCTACTCAAGATTCTTTGCGAGTCACCCAACAATGCAATTTATCTGCAGAGTTATTCCAAGGAGACTATTTTAACAGGCATGAATTATCTGAGGTGCATATGATGGATATGAGATTAGTCTCCACAAGATAAAAAACTGTTGAGGTCTCATTTCCAAGAGATCCACATTTCCTAAATTATTAACTATTTAACTGGGACAGACTAACATTTTCTGCTGTTTCCATGCCTACTTTATAATCTCTCACAGAGTTCTTTGGTGCCAAGATGAGTGCTATTTCCATTACTAGATAACCTTTGATGTTATGCAAAATATCTTGTTAGCATTTGGGCAAGTAAAAACTATTAAGAGTGAACTTGTGACTCTTCAACTTGTGTTTACTCTGCTAGCCTCTTACCCATCTTTATGAAAATTCACTAGCATTAGACATTGTATTAAAAATTATCCGTAGAAGATATAGAGACACAGTTCCGTGTCTCCTCAAAGCTTTGGTGCCTCAATGTCATAAGATGCCTCCAATGGCCATTACAGTGGTACTTTTTGAAAAATCAGTCTTTTCACAGGTGCCAGTCATCATGGGCAAGTGTTTCTAGAATAAGCATCTTGAAGAGATCTATTCTGTATACAAGGTCATTAGAATATTCTGTGATTAAAACTTATCATGTCAATTCCTCATCCACACTGAACAAGACTGATTATCCAGTCTAATGACATGCTAGATCATGTTGTAACTTACAATTATGAAATTTAAACAAAACAAAACAGCTCTCTCCTTTGGTCAGGCTATTTTTTTTTACACATGTGATTAGCTTTGGAATTTTCCCTTCTGGACAGCTGTGACAGTATTAAGCCACTAGGTTCATAATTCAGGTTGATGGGAACACCAGAGACTTTGATCCTAGAGGACACATTTATCTTGGCAAAAAAGCTGAAAACATAATGGTTTGCATGGACTCTGTGTTGGAGCTTAGTGAGGTTACAGACTATGGTGTAATACCTACCCACCTGATGCCTTTTGTGTAGTTCAGTTGCTACAGCGCCTTTTATGGTTTCATGGATGAGGACTTGATTTGGATTAAAAAATATATAGACATGTATGTCTCATACAAAAAATTCAGTTATGTGTATTTTAATATTATATGCCCTGTAGATGTGTGCATAAGGATGAGAGAGGCTTGGCTTAACTTTCTGTATGTATTGAAATTCCTCTTACATAGAAGTGTAGAATTTACAACCCCATTAAAGAAAATTAAAACCAAAAAAAGATTAAAAGCTATTTTAAAGTGGTATTGAAAACAAATATGGATCTGGGGGCAGTGGGGCTGAGTTCTTAGAAATATTGATGATTAATAAAAATATTTACTTTATTACTTCAAATAAATATTCAAAGAATACCATTTAATGATCAGTTCTGTAAACTGGAATTGAACAATGATTAACCTACATAAGTAAAGTGTTTTTATATCTTTTTTCATGAAAGAGTGGAAGTAAATTAAGTAAGAATATTATCTTATCTTCACTGTGCAGCAGAAACCAGAAAAGGCTAAGAAAATTTCTCTTTAAGACCAGGTGATTATTAGTCTTTGAATGACAATAAGTCATCATTGACATGAGAGTCACTGACTTTGTCTACTACATTATCTCTTGATTTAAAAATCTGACCTGATGTCTAAGGATTAAGCTTTGACCAACTAACTCCAGGACCTTTCCAGAATTTGTCTATGTAACTGAAAACTTGTAATAGAGATGTGCATTCTTACAAACATAATAGAATTACATAATGAATTTTGGCTTTGAGTGAATGAAACTGCAAAAGTAATTGTTATTTTTTCTTCTGGGAAAGAAGAGCATCCCTGTATCAGTAAACCACAGTGGAAAAGCTATGCTTAAAGTTGAAATTATTCTTTATTTCTACCTGGTTTCCATTAGTATTACATTCTGAATAAATTACTGCTTATATTTAAAGTCTCTGCACTTCCTTTCACAACCTAAAAACATACGTTTTTGAAAATGAATTGTAACCATTCATCTATCCATTGTTCATATGCAAAGACAAATCAGAATTTCTTTCCTTGTATTCTTCATCTATACACACTATGGGAAAAGTGCATCACGTGAATGATGGAAAAGGCATATTTTTAAAATAGTCACAAATATTTTAAAAGTAGACAAATCATACCTACACCCTACTGGTCTCCTTAACCACAAGGGGGCAGAACAAACATTAATCACAGAAATTAAATCCTACTTTCTTTCAAGACACTTAAAAGTTTCAGTCTCTTAGCATAGCCCTAAATTTCCCTCCCAACTGGATTAAGAAGACTTTGCTGGAGACATTTTTCCAAGGTGTTTTTACATCCTTATCTTTAAGGATTACAATCTATTAAAATATATATATGTATATTATATTGATTTCTAGAAATCTTGAAAGCACCATTTTAGCACCCAGGGTGATTAAACAAAAAAGGATTTTTTTTTTTTTTTTTTACCTTCTATTTTCTCAAAAGGAAGCATTTTAGATTTACATTTTTGATTTAAAAAAAAAAAAATAAAATCATATTATGGGAGTGTTCTCAACTTAACCCTGAAAGTTTTCTTTTAATTCTGAAACTGATTCAGAATGGGAACATGCCAGTACTTTAATCCTGACAAGGCAAGTAAGACATTGGAATGATCATAACATGACCTATATCCATAGTTCAGGAGCTAGTGTGGTCTTTTTAGTGAATACAGAATGCGTGTGTTAAAGGAAGTAAAATAGTATTTTTTCATTTTATTTAGATACATTACTCACTGACCTTACCATAAACTTAAAGACCAAGTAATCTGGTAAAGTACTGTTTTCTTTGTTCATACTTTGGATTATATAAGGAAAAATAGAGCATATACAGAAAGACTGGGATTTAAATGTTGCTTAAGTAGGCTGTGAGCTTCAGTGCTCACAGTTTTTTACCAGTGAAATACAACACAGAAAAAAGGGAGAGAGGGGATGGACTAGAACTAATCTGCATCCAAACAGTAGCAAGTTCTGTTTACAAACATAATCTGTTTCAGAGCAGTTGGAGGTTATTTTCATAGAAATGTTAGCAAAGCAATTTAAGCTTACATTCATATTTCTCTTCATGCCAAACAATCAAGTGGTAGCCAGACTGAGTCTTGTGCCACCTTCATTCTGGCTCCCAGGCAAATGCTACACTGAAGGCTTCTGTGGGTTTCTTCCAGAGTTTCAGTGAGCTGGAGACCTGAGAGCATCTGACCCATGGCAAGAGACCAATCTGTCTATTAACACACATACACATGGGTACATCTACATATTAAAACAAATAAAAATATGTAATGCTTCACATATATCTGTTCTGCTTCTGATGGAAATGAACTGCAGAACAACACATTATTACAGATCAGCTAGCGGTCAGACTGAGAATAATGCTGCTGCTACTAGACAGACAGGCTGCAAATTGTTCTGCTCAAAGGCAAAGAATGAGTTTTCTCATTTTCCTGTTATACAAACAATGGCCTCAATTTCAGGGCACTCTGTGGCATTTTGAGGGGATACTGCTTTCCATACTAAAGTGGAATAAACTAGATCTTAAGTTGTCAGCTCCTGTGATGGGCCTCAGAGCACAATGCCATCACAGGAGTTACAAGATTTTTGAGACTGAAATTAGAATTCAAGATGATCTCTACAAACTGAAGAAACGGTCTGTAAAGAAAAGAAAAAATAATGGAAGTATATCAAACCCAAAGTTTCACTACTGAGCTGAAAGAATACGGTGCTTGAGTACAAGATGTCAGCTACTCTCTTTCTAGGAGAGAATCTTAAGTATTTGTAGTTGCAATTGATCATTAGTAATCTCAGACTTCTTGGAAAAGGCAAACTAGTGACAATAAAAAAAGCATAGGCTGTCAGATATGTGAACTTGTACTAATACCGCTTTATTTTGCATTGGAAGGATCTCAGAGCATGAAGCAGAATTGCAGTAGATAATGTTGTAGGCTTTTGGACTCCAAAAGCCAAGAAAAAGTGGACCGATTAGAATGAGTTCAGAGAAAACCAGTAAGGATACTGTTAACGAACAACTACTGATGGAATTGGTTAACTAACAGGAAAGAAAAAAAGATGAAACTTATCTATTTTCAGATGTGCAAATGTTGCTTCCACAAGAAAGGAAATAATCAGTTCTTCATGGCCATAATAAAAAAAAAATACAACAAAAGAGATGCTAGACATCAGAAAAATAATTTTTAAAAATTATATGATAAAGAAATTTTTGCCCAGAAAGAATGAAAAAAACTCTATATCATTGAAGATTTCATTGAAGAGAGTGGATAAACTTCTATTTTATATCTAGGAAGGAAAGGGGTACAGCAGCAGAAAGAATCACTTTGGAGTTCTTAGTCCCCTTATTTCTTATGATCTGCACATCTCTTTCTTAAGACATTATTTATTTCCAAAAGAAAATCAGAACAGAACAAAGCAAAAAGCAGCCCATGGCCTTTTCTGACTATTCAGACTGTTGTTCTTAATCACTCTCTCATTTTCCTTATTGACATAAGAGAAATACAAATTATATAAGTAGTGATATAAGTAGTCCCAGGAGCCAGAAAAACAGACACATCATTGTCCAGCAAGATCAACCTCTGAAAATGGGGCGAAGTAGCTTTTGTCAAAAACTGTGGGCTTGCTCTATCAAAACAGGAAAATAAAAGCATCCTTCAACATGGTCACATACAATCACAAATATAGAGAATAAAATGTGGGTGGTTTTTTGTTGTTTTTTTTGTTTTGTTTTTTTTTCCTAGCACATATAGGAAAGAAAAAGTTCTCTAGGAAATATGTGAAAAAGATAGCTGAAACAGAATATTAGACCTAAATGATCACAAAACAAAGTTTTTACAGAGTGAAAGGAAGATGGCAGAAGCATAGGAGAGTTTTGTGGAAAAATGAACTATAAATGAAAATGGGAGCATGTGTGGTAGTATTCATTTCACTTTGTTTGTGCATCTAGTTTGTTAAAGTGCTGCTTTATAAATTCATTTCAAAGAATTATGGTATGTAAATCTACCTCTTCAATGATGACCCTTCAGCTGACCAACAAAACAGTGTCTCCGCATGTTTGAACATCAATATTACGTTGTTTGTGCACTCAGGAATTTGACAATGTAAAATATTATTCAACCCATGGTCGCATTCTCTAAGCATAGCATGAAACTGTGAGGATAAGGATCATACTGGAAGCTTTTTGGGTTTTAAGAAACTAGTTTGATTGGACTGGTGTTGGCAGTTGTTTCCTAAACCCTGTGTTAAGAACTTGCCTCCACAGCATTCTCCACTATTGTCTCCTCTCCAAAAGCCTTGGTACAGGGAGTTCATTCTCCCTGACCACTTGCTTTCTTAAACTCATCCCCAGAAGCACCATGATATAAGACAATAAGCTATTTTTCATCCATCTAAACAGGAAGACAATGACATCTGGATGTCTCCCAGCTTTTATGGACTGCAAAAAGATTTCATCAAAGGGGACACAGGGACACTGATGCTACGAATTTGGAAACAGCCTGTGAACCCATCACTGCATGGAGTCCACTGTGGCTGTCAGAGAGGGGCTGAGGGGCCTGGCTGTGAGGACAAGCATCCTGCATCTCCAGCAGTGAGCCATGCAGGCAGTGCTGCACAACCTGGCCCTTAGGAATCCTCCTAAAGCTCTCACACCACTCAGAGCCAAGGTGACTTCAGCCAAATGGCAAAACCCAGCAGTATAGCAGATTAACCTCTGTTGTTTTTCTGCTGTAACTTGGTGCTTTCTGGACACAATTTTTTGCCTCAATTGCAGTTTAGTTTAATACTATTTGGACGACCTGATAAAAATCCAGAGTGAATTTAACGAACAGATTGTTTTTCATACCACAAAAAGTGAGTCAGATATTGACCTAATGGATTTGGAGAAGGCTTAGATGAGTCATTCTTCTCCCAGTTAATTGATATTGCTAGGACATGTTAAATGTTTCCCTAAATAGCAAAATAATTTATAGAATGTGCTTTTCTGGCTGTTAATTGTGCAGCTGCATAACTGCATTGAAAAGCTCATCCAATTCTCTTGAAATCACTAGAAGGTTTTCCACTGACTCAGAGGAAGCTGAAGTAGCTTTTGAGGGATTATTGTCAAAGACAAGAGGCGATTTGACTGTACAAAAAAAACTTCAGGATCTTATTACTATAAATGTCCTGTATCCTTAGAGTTTTTCCAGAGCCCTGAGGACAGAATAAACCCTCCATCATCTTTCTATCCAGGAGACAAATCTGCTGTTTGGTTTGGCGACTTCTTTTTAAGGACTCTGACCTTTTCCAATAGCCTTAAAACATTTCATCCATACAAACTGAGGGCCACCAAGCAGTTGACAGTTTAACAGTTTGAATAAGAACTCCTTTGGCTCCATAGACTTAGATGGTATTATTTGCTCTTGACGTATGTCTTCAAATGTGCATATATTACAAATATTTACTATAAGTTTTGTTGTGATGGTCTCCTGTTTCTTTTCTCTAATGTTTAAAATTTTTTGACCACTAAAACTCTAGTAATAAACATGACAAACTTGGAGTGAAAAATACAAATGAAATTGTCAAAATTCCCAGAAGCAATTAAGTGACTTGGTCATTCATTAGTAATTGGCAAGCAGTATTCAGTAACCTAATTCCTTGGAAGAGCAAGAAGAGTCTTCTTCAGTGGTATTTAAGACAGACGACCCAAATGGCTCTAATAATACAATATACTAAAATACATGTGCTACTTTCATACTGGGAAAACAGGAGAATAGACATACTAGGATGCTGGAAAAACAACAAAAAAAAATACTGAGAAAATAAGTTAATTAACTTTATCTTGTGTATAGAAACTAGAATGTTTTGTCATACTTTATTCTGTGAAAGAAGTTCAGGTTTGAAAAGACATGCAAAAGAAATAATCCAAAAGGAGGAAGCCCTTTTTATTTGTATTAATATCAGCTCTGGCCTTTGTTATGGCAGTCAAGAATTGAGCTAAAAAGATTAGAAGAAAAAGTAGATATGGCTTGCTTTCTTTTTAATGTTTAGCATTTGATTTCTTCCTTTTCTTTTTTGATCTGAAGGTCACTAGACAAGTTCTGATAAACTGCCAAAGAAAGCAGATTCCAGAGACAGTCCTCTGAATGGCACACTCAAATTGAGACAAAGACATGAGTTTTCTTCCAGCTTATCTCAGCTGCAGTAACAGGGTTGTGGTCTCTCCAGAGCTTTAAAGGTCACAAAAACACCTTGAATTGTACTAAGAATGTCAACATGAAGATTTGCCTCAAGGTAAAACATTTAATTGTCTGTGTACAAGAAGTCATCCATCATTCTACCTGTAATAGAGTTTACAGTGTGAAAGTTGGAAAATAGTTGATTGATTTTCAGTAGGAAGATATTAGGAATACATGGATACAGGGTCCATTCTCAGATGATGTCAAGTGATCGCTACCCTAAGAGAGTGCAGCTGCAGCGCAATGTGTACAGTCACATCTCAAGGTTCTCAGGAGGGAACAAGCCACAAAAGCAGCCGAGAGAGCAGGGACTGGACTCCTTTGAGATCTCCTTGTTCTCCAGCTCATGACAGAACATGTCAGAACTGCCTGTCTTATCAAAATCAGACCAATGAAACATACAGACCCAGACTTACTTACCTATCAGCTTCACTTAAGTAAATAAATATATCAAGTAGCTTTTTCACACAACAGCTTCTGGAAGTATTATTTTATAGACTTACAAAATTGGGAACTGAAATTCAGAAGTTATGTAGTTCCTAGCTCTGTAACAAGTCTATTATTCCCTACAGAAAGTAGTTGGGTTGTCTGTAAACAGCCAACATTTCAATCTGTTTTATCTGAGTATCTGTCAACAACACGCCTGTTCACATGAACAAATTCCATATGACAGTCTATACCCGGTATGAAATTAAGACAGTGAGAACTTATGTACGTGTGCTTTTTTGTTCCTGGATTAGCTCTATCAAAACAACAAAAGCTCTTCACAGAGATCTGCAGCACCATTCGACGTCAGCAAGTCAACTTTCTGTGGTGACTTAATATCCACTACAATTAAAAAAAAAAAAAAGCAGAAGCAGAAAGTGCACCAATTGTTTCATAGAAAGCTACATCACTGAAGGAACTTTGAATACTACTGAATTGCAAACCATACATCTTCGGAGGGGAGGGTGTTACTATAAGCAGTCCTAGTTCTGACCAGTGCTTGAAGAATGATTTGAGCAATGAATAAGACAAAGAGAAAAATGCCAAGTACAGCTTGGAAGACAGTCTCTACTCATTTCCAAAAAGAATTCAAATATGTGAAAAGGTAAGAAAATAAAACAAGTTTGTGAAAGTTCAATGGTGCGTTCAGAGCTTTTACCACACTCAATACATGTCAAATAGTTTGAGAAGCACTTCTGCAAGCACAGCATGGGCTAGAAGCAAGAGATACAGTAAAGACCACAAAACCATTTTGTATAGGAGCTATATTTGGCTCAACTGTATCCCATTCTCTGTCATAGGAAAACAACAATCTTCTGCTTTTGACAATGTGCATAGGGAGTAAAAGGGACAAGCAAAACCATTAATATCACTATTGGGAACTCTTTGTATGTCAAAATGAAAGTACTTAACTTCTGTACCTCAGTTACTCTGCTTTATCTGTGAAGTGTTTTGTATCGCGTCTTATCTGTGAAACCAAGACAGTAGAGATACTAGAGCAGAGAATCTTTTTCCTTCTCTTGGCAAAATCTGTCACCCAGGCAGATTTACACATCCTCATATCTGCATGTAATATTAATAGCTTATTCATTATGGCAGCCTCTTGGAGAGTTAGGAATTATTGCCTTCATTTTACAGACAGAGGGTATGGGGGAGGCTCAGTGAAGTTGGGTGTACACAGCCTCCCAAGTCAATAGCAGATGTAGTTTAGTTTGCACAGCATTTCTGAAATTTGAGTCAAACAATTTATCAGTGACACAAGATGAATCAATTACAAAACTTGGATTAGTAAACCTTAAGTAGAGCAGAACACTAAAAAAATCAAACTACTATGAGAACTACGTGGCAGTTTGATTTATGAAATTTATTTCTCACTGTTTTAAAAAATTTAAGTGAATGGATTATTGTTTACATAAATGTTTTAATAAAAAGGCTCTGCTTTTAAGTAAAAATGTACATACTAGCACATGAAACACACTGTCACTATGGCACAACACTCTGGCAATAGTTTTAATCATGCTTTAGTTGCAAAACTTCTCAATAAATCAGTAAGCAGAATCATAACATAAGATTTAGGTGACTGACAGTACATAATGATGTGCCAATAGATACTGAATAGCCAAATGACAGCTCATCACCTCTTCCCTCTCAGCCACACTCCTCTTAGGCTGGCAGTTTTGAAATTACGTTGTTTATAAATGGTTTGTGAATAGAAAATCGGTTTACCTTGATACTAAATGATCACTGTGACCAGTTCTTCCAAATTATTGTTCACATCAGGCCATGGTACCTTCCACTAGAGACTTAACTAAAAAACACTTAGCACTTTATTGCACAGCAGGAGTGAACTCTATTAATTGCATTCTTATTCATAAACCACAAGGCCTGTTCTCAGTTGTTGCTTTGTCCTTGAGCTATGTATATTTCAAAACTTGATAAAACATTCTGCAAATATTTCCAGAAGTGTTGCTTTACCAAATTCTTTAATATCTAATATTATTTTCCTGTATTTCATTTTTATTGAGAAGACTTGCATGACATCTCAAGCCCAGGCCATCTGAAAGACTAGGCACATCTCCCCATTTTCATAGAAGCACAAAGCAATAAAATAATATGTTGTCATTATTAATAAGGTTCTGAACTAGCAAACCAAATGTATTTTCTTTGTTAACTCTATTGTTAAAACTGTCTTACAACTCTCAGAATCACCCCATTATTTCAATGCTTTACACATTTCATTTCAATAAGTAGATTCTAGGTCCCTTGTGAAGCCTCACCTCCCACTCAGATGCCAATGAACACATAGGCTTGTATGAAAGCTTGTATGATTTAAAAATGTCAAATATACAAGTGTACAATTATGCAAGGGAATGTTGATCCAGAATATAACATAGTGTGACAAGCTGTGCAGCCTGGTTACAGTTCCAGTTAGTTTGTAACATTCCAGTGTTACAGTTTCACTGGAAGTGTTACAAATAAAAATAAAAGATATTGTTTTAGGAAAGATTATAACCTCAATGATGTCTTTTTTTTTGGTAATCTGGAAAATGAAATTTAGGCATGTTGCTTAAAAAATTCCCACTACTCCTTCTGCATTAGAATGGGAGGCAAAAATACCAGCAGGCTTTTTCTGTTGAGAAACTGAAAACAAAACCCCAGCAATAACCTTCTGCCCCACAAAGCCTAAGAAGAGGAAATATGAGAAAGGAACCAATCTTCAAAAGACATATATACTACTGCTTGCACAGCCATGAAGTTAAATTAGAAATTCTCCAATAACCAAAATACTATTTCCAACTGCGTATTTTTCCAAGAAACACCACTTATTGAAGGCTTTAATTACATTGCATACAGTTGTCAGGTATCAAAAATGTTTGATTTCCCAATTCTGAAAGTTCAGCTGTATGGTGACAAAAATTTTAAATAGAGAAGAGAGTAAAAGAGAACTAAAGAGATAAGGAGATTTTGTGTACATGTATGGAAAGCTCTTCACTCTCTCATTCTTCTGCTGACTGTTTGCCTGACATAGAATGATATTACACACCAGAGATCCAGAGTGCCAGACAGCCAGGGGGGAGGAACAAGTCAATGCACTCACCCACCACAGGGGACATGAAGAAAGGAGCAAGCTGGGGAAAGAGCTATGCCATGGGAGATAGAACCAGCCAAACATTGAGTCCAATTATGTAGTAGTTTCCCAGATAGAAATTCATGATCTTGCCCCCACCATCCTGGGAACTCCACTTGTCAGGAGTCCCTCCAACAACCAGAACCACAACACATACACTATACAAGCAGACCTCCCAACCCCGCTGCAAACAGTCAGGTCTTATAGAGGTGGCTTCTTGCCCCACCTCCAAGTTAATGTGGAAGGTGGGGGCAGCTGGTGGTGATCTCCTAATCAGTTCCCACCCAAGGCTGGCCAGACTCTGGGTGCAAAGCAATCAGGAGGGTTTTTCTTGCCTGGTTGTGGACTTCACCCATATGCTAGCCCTCATTCAGGGCTGGGGGTTTAACCCCAACACTTCAGTCCTAGTAATACTAACCTATTTATTGTTAACAATTAAAACAAAAATTGTGGCACAATGTAGAAGGCTTTACTATGCCATTTTTTTTAACTGAACACTACCAGTACACCACTGAAGTAACTGCAAAAATACTGAAAATATAATCTATGAGAAAACTGAATGCAGGTGTTTACACTTTGTGAAAAGTTAGAAATGTTAAGATAATTTTAAATGCCATAACTTACTGTTTAGCAATAAAATTAAGTATTCATGTATTCTTTATGTATTCTGAGGGTAAAAATGTTATTTAAAAGTATTTCCTTTGCTTCAGCATTCTTAAAAAATAAAAAAAAGGAGTTATGAAACTGAAGGCTTAAGAACAAAATAAATTACACTTTTCTTTTTTAAAAAAAGAATTTTTTTTTTTCTTTTCAATGGTAAGAATACCCTGTCAGACCAATATAGAAAAAATTCTTTTCCTCTTAGTATATGCATTTGGAATTTTGATGGTATTTGTTTGATTTAACTATATATCTATCGACATTAGATTATAATTTTTTGTACCAATTCCTGAACAGTCTGATTTCATCGTACCAGCAACTTACAGCATACTTTGAAATTAGTTTTAGTGTAATGTAATGTATTAGCTGTGATAATATTTTTTAAAAACAAATTAATGTTAATAGATCATAATAAATTGTGAAGTTCTGTTTCAGCTATCCGATCCTTTCTCATAAACCTGTATAAACCCCCCCAGTACTGCTTCCTCCTGAATTTCCAGCAACAGCTGCGTTCCCCAGCCTTCAATCTGTTGCCTTTCTCCGAGTTGTCAGTTACATGAATCAACAGAAATGTCAATGATTCTCCTTCTCTTTCTCTAATTCTCTTGTCCACAGTTTGTTACATTCAGGTTTGTTTTCAGTAGTATTTGAAGAGGATGCACCAGGACAGACCCTGTATAGGAGTTAAACTCACTAAATATGCAACCATGTATCACAGTGTGACTCCAAGCATAATTACAATTGTTTGGTTTGTTTTTTTCTTCTAACATGGCAGGAGCTTTAAAACAATAATTCTGTAGGTATTAAGGTTGAATGAAAAACCAATGGCTCTGCGCAAAGAATGGTTGTGCAAGATGATTGGCACCAAAGAAGGAAAACATTTCTTAAAAGCTAGGTTATAACACCTGTTACTACATCTCAGTCTTTGCAATGACTCTTCACATTTGTCAGTGGCACTACAAATCTTAACCCAAAATAGAAATTAATTTCTAAGCGGGAAGAACAGAAACCAAAGATAAAACAGGGGTGGTGTAGTAATAGTATTTTATTTAGCAAATCAATTTATGTATTGAGTAGAAAAATTTATAGAGCTCTGATATATAGTCAGCACTTTGACTTGTTGGCTTTCTCTATTTATAATACTGTCCTGGCTGTTGCAGTTACTATTAGGTCTCTATTTATTCTATGCAGACTCTAAGGTCTCTATTTATTCTATGTAATACCTCTTAATATTGTTTTAACCCTACCATGGAAGTTCATGCCACTTTATTTTCATTAAAACCTATTACCTTCAGAGAAGAGTAAATTACTGCTAGTTCATCAGCAGTATATTCCTCCGTTCTTACCATTTTGAGCATTCAGAATTTTAGTAAACTGGCTAAATTACAGTATTATCAAATTGAGTCTGGTTTCAGGCCTCAGAATCGGGAACATTTCATACTCTCTACTAGCAGTGTGTATTAATTTAATCTTATACTTTCAATAGAAAGTCGTAGTATGCAAGAAGACCTCATGAATACAGAGAATGCAAACCTACTCTGTAGCATTCAAAATTCATATCCACAGCTGAAATCATAAATGCTGAATAAATTCCAACTATAGATTTCTCTGTGAACTTTCTCCTTCAGGGTCTTCATTATTGTTAGTCTTATTCTGCAAGACATGGGAATGCTTGCCAGTTGCTGAGTCCAGACACACACTGAAGTGTGTCCTTGCTGCATCCTTTCAGAGGACCACACTCCATCCTTGTTTTCCTCCCCATTTTTTGTTTTAGTTGGAGAGAAACTGCAGACTCCAGCAAGGATGGACTTGTGATACACACTCTGGAAGCAAAATTGCTGGATGTGTTAAAGAGCACAGCTACCTCACATCTTTTTTTGGGCTGGAATTCAGGTGTCGGTACAGGTGAAGCTCACTGCAAAAATTCTGTTAACGTTGGTTATGAGAGATAATGCTTCTTTTTTGACAGCTTGACTGTTTTCTTTGGACAACTTTATTCAAAGGAGAGCTCCCATGGGATATCCAAGCAGTGTCAAGACACAGGTTTATGCTGTACTGGTTGTAGTATAGAAGTGTGTACGCAACCTTACTTTGATTCATATCACTCTGAAGAACGTAAGGCTTCTTATGGTCCTCAGCAAGGCGGTGAGGCAGAGTTCCTTGCTACTGAGGCCTGCTGTGGCTACTACTTGTATTTACAAAATGGTCAGAATCTGTACTGGTGAACCTTAACCCAGTCAGGCTTCCAGCTGCAGAGCTCCAAGACAAAGCTGGGAGAGTTCCTTTCCCTCAGAGGCAAAAAGTGGTGCAGAGATAGATTAAGAAACAAGCAAAATCAACTCCCCCTGCAAAAAGTAAAAATTTTCTGACCCTACATCTTCCAGGGCACCTCCCAGAAGTAGGACTGATTTGTGGGATCCATGGCTATTCCTGAAGAAGGTGATGATGAAAGCTTCCCTGTGAAGCTGCTGTGGAGCATCCAGTTTCCCAGGGCTTACTGCAGGCATACTCTGGTATGAGTATGAGACCTCTTCTCAGAGAGGTCTGCTCTCTGAGAAGAGGGAACGTAACATGAGGCAGAGAGATTTCGTCTTTCCCAATAATCTCTGGGACACTTTTGGGTGCTGCTTCACCCATGGGCTTTATTAATGTCCTATCAGGCTAACAGAAAACAAAGCTCCATCACTTAGCTAAGAGATGACAAAAGTATTCCTCCAGACCCTTTGTTTTGCTTTCTAAAGAAGCAATGAAAAATGAAGATATTTTTTGAAGATTCAGAAGATGACTCTCGTCAGTTGAAAATAAAGCCATAATTTCAGCTTGCTCCATAAACTGTTTTCCTTCTCTCTATCCACCACATCTTACATTCAGTTTGAGCTCCCTGGGTTTCTTCCAGGCACCAATTTATATAAAATATTAGGACAGCTGGGACACAGCAGGGGAGAAAATGAGAGAAAGAGCTGACTGTGTTGCCAGTTAAGTTCTGTTCTGGCTCTTCAGACTGACTTGCATGATCTTGGGCATGTCATAACCTTTCTGTATCTCAGTTCATATACTTTCAAATAGGTATAATTATAAACCTTTCAAGGTTGTTCTGGTGCTGAATTTTACACTGAAATATGTAGCTGAGAACAAGTCTAAAGGTGCAAATCACTCTCTGTGTAAACAAATTATTCAGCATTTGCAGACCTCTAAAAAGAGAATCAGAAATGTGTTTGTATCATCAAATGTTAGACCAAGAAATATTATCTAAGTATCACCACAAGGTTAATTACTTTTGTTGACTGTTATGCATCAGGATATTATCATGTTCAGTAGAACTAGTGTGGAAGGTGCTGCTGTGCTTATGCACTGGACACAGATCCACAAAACAGTTGTAGTGAAACAAACTAAAATAAATTCATCACTGCAATGACAGTGTCCTAGCTAATATATTAGATAAAACATGCATTTCCTCAGGTACACTCTGAAGACTGCATTTAAGGAATTAAATGCATAACTTCTGCTATTTTTGGATAAAGAAAACAAACAAACAAACCCCCAAAATGCAAACCACATCCCCAATCCCCCCAAAGTGCAAGTGTAAATCAAATCAGGGAATACCAAAAATGTATTTTGGCTTCTTTGGTTCCTACCTGGGTTAGTAAGACATAATGGATAAGCATTCCTAACTACCTTGTTATCATCAGAGACCTATGTGAATTTAGGATAAAAGATTCCACTAACTGGGATCTTTTTCTATCTAGAAAAAGACTCCACACCAAGGACACGGCCCTTACGTGCTCTCTTTTATACTTTCCTGCTTTTTCTATAAGGAAAGAAAATAAAACTTAGAAACTGAAAAAAATCACACACACAAACAAGAAACAAACAAAAAACCAACCAACCAACCAAAAACAACAACAAGAAGATAAAACACTAGCCCCTAGAACTGAAACAGAGCTGTCTTTGTTCTCATGGTTTGATTTTGGGAACTCATCATCAATATATATTATAGTCTAACACCTATTGCGTATTTTCTTGGCTTGAAAGGCAAGAACTCACATATTTAACTGCCACAGGTCTTTCACTAGTATCCAATATTCCTGATTTCTGCAGGCTTACACTCTTGCTCATCAGATTTATAGACTTAAGTGTCTAATCCTCCCTGAAGATGAAGAAGACACCATAAAGAGAGAGATTTAAAACCAAAGAGAGAAAGATGAAGTAAAGAGAGAGGTGAAAGAAGTTACTGTCAGAAAATGAAAATTAGAAACAAAAGAGCAGGAAGGTGCCTTTATATCTTCTGTAAATCTGTTCAGAACCACAGGAAAGAGGGCAGGCAGTGAGGAGTAAAAAAGGGTGGGAGACACTTGCAGACGATTTTAAGGGGAGGTGCAACAATATTGTAGCTCAGTACTGTGTCCTTATGTGGCTGAAACAGGCTGCAAGGTTTAAGGTTAGACTCTTCCTGTATGTAACCAGCACAGGGGCTGACAGCAGCACCTGCAATGACTCTAGCTACAACGGTCTGAAATGACTGCATCTTCTTCTGTGACCAGGTAATGTGCAGTGCAAGAAGATAGCCGATGTTTTCTGTCCAATGCTTTGGCAGAAGTGAATGCATTGGTGTTTATATATGTACATGTTCACATTTCTCACTCATTCCCTCACTGTGTTTCCAATCCCCACTTAAATATTTACAATATATATTTTCTTTCTTATATTAAATTTGGATTCACAGATCACTGGAATTAAAATATAAGTAAATAAATAACAAGAATACAAAACTAAGTAAAAGATCTAATCAGTTTGCCATTCTACTTTTAAAAGGGTGTGCTGATCCCACACAATAAGCAATGCTTTGGCAGACATGATACACAATCAGTTTATCACAGGAGCAAATAAGGACCAAGTTACCACCTTTAAGGAGCCACTGTGCTTAAAGGCAGTTGGCCATCTATCATCTTGAAGCACACAGATGTTAGGATCAAAGAACCAAGTAGACATTAACAGCTAAACCAATCACCTTAAGGCTGCCTTTATGATGAGCAAAATGAAGGAGTAGCTCTTACATCATGATACAATATCTGTTGTGTCCCAGAAGTGCACGCTTATTCCACGGCCATAAGAACAGCAAGAACAATTATCTTCAGAGATAAGTGTTTGTAATTTTCTTTCTGTTGACTAAGTTGTGTCCCATCTAGAGATTCACTGCAAAACACAGAGCCAGAAAGGCATCTCTTATGCACTTGGATCTGTGTTGCAGCTAATGGTGCTGAGCTGTAAGTAAATGGTGTGCTAAATATATGCAATGAGCTATGCGTTTTTAATTATTCATTCCAGTAGCTGTGAAGTCTGACCTAACACAAATCTTCTATGAAAACTATTATGCTGAAATACTGTATGGGTCACTGAAATGTATTACTGAAATTCATGCAGTTATGTATTTAGTATTACATCTATTTCATGACCCAGGTATTTGATTTTCTTGTTTTCTCATTAAAATGTGTTGTGTTTATTTGCCATATTTGTATCTTCATTACAAGCCTGGTGATTAAAATATTTGGTGAGGAACACATGGAATTATGCAGATACTGAGGAATTCAAACAAACTAGCTTAACCATATGACTATTTAATTGGTATTTAACAGCATAGATGAACACATGATCAGTTCTATATATTACGACATAAAAGAAAAAGGTTGAAACTTCAGTAAACAGTTACAGTAGGTTTAATGGCTGTCATTGGGGCTTTTCAGCTCTTTTTATTCAGGGACAACTGAAGAGGTCAGGTAGACTATAGCTGCTAAAGAAAACAGGCTCTGATGGAGAAAGCCAGAAGGCTAGAACAGTGATAAAGAGAATCATGGTCAAACAGGCAATAATACTTTGAAAGCAAACTAAGCCTTTCTAAGCATGATACCCATTTGACAGCCAGTAGATTGGCTTCTTCCAAGCAGTAAGTTGTATGACTTGAACAGAAGGAAACCTCTTATGTTTCATATAACTATCATACATTCTTACTATCTATCTAAATGGAGGTGATTCTGACATCAGTGCAGGTTTGGAAATGTCTGAGAAATATTTTAATCCCTCAACTATGTGTTCATGACTTTCACGCAAAATTGTGCCTGTGAAGTGAAGGGAGCATATCTCATCTTCACAACAGATAGGGACAGTAAAATAAACAATGATTTAACTCTTCAGGCAGTAACAAAGACACAGATGCACAGACAGGTTTAACAATGGTTAGCTCAATGGAGTCAAAGACTACAATGCACTACTGGACAAAAAAAATAGTAAATAACAATAGCTATTGTCATAGGTGCATATGTTAAAAGGACACGCACCCCCTTCCAATACCCCTTTTATTAAACTTGTGTGCATAATGAACATATATGCATCTAAAATCTCTAGAGTGGGCCCAGAAAACAGCAAATATGATGCACAGCAATAAGTTTTACAAGTTAGGCTCAAAGTTTTAAAAATGAGGTGATCTTTAATACAGATACAATTGAATTTAAAATGTTCCATAGCAAGCAGTTCCCACCCAGGGCATGTAAACATACTACTTGCACAATAACAAAGTGTTTGCCTTGCAACTAGAGCTACCAAAGATTAAAAAAAAAAAAAAAAAAATCATAGGTTTTATGAAATGCTTTATTAAAAGATATTCCTGGGGGGAGAAAGGGTGGGGAAATGAAGAAGCAGTGTCAAATGTACTAAGTTAATAAAAAGCAAATAAAATCTATGTAGTTTAAACAAAGTGTAATGCATTATTCATAAAGATCTTTCTCACACACAGAAAGTTTAACTCATCATCCAGTTTACCATATTTTACAGCATCAATTAGAAAAGAGAGATTGTCTCCCTCTCTAATGCTAGTAAAATAAAATCTATTATGGTGTTTGATATCTTGATGAGAGAGGTGTAAAAGTAAACCAGCAAGACTGAAAGAAAATCAGAACGTGAGAAAGAAAAAGAAATTTCTTTATTATGAAAACCCGTTCAGTTTCCATTTATTAGACTATGGCAGACTTATTTTTCCATCTTAACCCAGTTAACCTAGGACATGACAGTGGGAAGGAGGAATGGAATAGAAGGATGTTGGTTCCAACCCGGCCCCAGTGTTTTTTCTTTCCACTGAAAGACCAGATAAATTGTAGGCTGTGGATGGGTGGGGGTAGACACATGGAAAAGCTCCAGAAACCAGAATTAAGAAACATGTAAGGAAATTATATTTTAGTTCTTTAAGCAAAGGAAAGAAATTCCAAGGATATATATTTCCTTTCAGAAATATTTTAGTGTCCATTATGTAAATATTTTATGTTTACAGATTTGTATTGTGCTTTCAAAATTATCTCTTGGCATTTTTTTTACAGCTGCTGCAGGGACCTAACAACACAACTATGCCATACAAACAGACAAATGCAAAAATCACCATAGACTATTATTAACTAGCATTTGAATATTCACATGACATGAGTAACTCTGTAAGGAAAACAGGTTGGGTTTGAAAACATGGTATTTGTGCTATGATAGTTTTGAGCCTATTCTATCCTTAGATGTTCTTATTTAGAGGTCAGCTATTAAGATTACCTGAATTTGGTTAAATAGGTGACAACTTCTGCTATTATGCTGTGATCATTTGCAGACATTTCCCAAGTAGCTTTACAAAATTATATTAGAGAGCTTTCTGCAGAGGAAAAGATTTTGAAATTTGGGTTGTTGTTTCTCTACATCCCATTGTCTTCTTCCCTGCCCTCATCATATTCATGCTAACAAGCCTGCTGGTAACTCCAAGTGAACAGGAGTCAAAATTATAACTTTTCAGAAGAGTTCATTGAGAAGGTGCACACAGTCCAGTTGAAAACTCAGGTTACATACACTGGCATAGTGACCCAAAACCAGACATGAATTTTGTAATAAGTAGCAAAACACATTAACATTTACATTTCAGATATACTCCATAGGCTTTCATAATTGAAAGTCTTCATTTCCAGCTTTAAATCTCAGCTCTTAAAGCTCCTCAAGAGGCAAGAAACTACTAGAAAGCTTTATAGGAAGCAAGTAAACAATCCAATTAAATACCAGTAGGTATGCTTTCAGCAAAGAAAGATGCCATATATCTCATCAACAACTGCAAAATCAATAGGGCATGAGTGCAGGAGCTTCCTCAGCCTAACCCTTTCAACTGCATTCAGAACAAACTTGTCACCTCTGCTCAGGCTTTTCTCTGGTCAATTAAAATCTCAATTACATTTATGGAGTCTTTGCTTCATGCTTCTGTTAGTGATTAGTCTGTGTTCCTTGGGGAAAGCAAGGGAATATGGGACACATGGAAGAGTCCCAGAAGATGTGAAAGATATATGAGCCTAGCAGCTGTTAAGATCAGTAAGAAAGGGTCTAACGCTTGCTGGCAGATGCAGAGAAGTAAGGGTACTGCATAACCCACTCCTCAAAGTCCTATTATAGCTCCGTATCTTCATATCACCCCAAAACAGGGAAGTGGCATAAAAGCTACCGAATTTTAAGACCCCCCAAAACACAATCTCAGTGTGTCATTATCACTGCTCAAAATACATCATCCAGCCAAAAGTTCATTCTAAGAGTTTTTAACAAAGCACCAGTTCATTGCTTTGCAAGTTGTTCTTTTTTCCTTCTTCATCCTTGCTTTTACAATGCTTACAAATCGATCAAAACCTTCAGCTTGCCCTGTAGTCATCACCCTCTAATTCTGTTAACTTCTTTTTTTTTTTGTTTTAAACACCTATGACCCAGGAGGTTATGATAATTCCAACTTCAGTATGGAAAACACATTTGAATACAACTTATAATAAAAAGAAAAAAAAAACCAAAAAAACAAACCACAACAAAACCAACCCAAAACCCTACTGCTTTGTTGTTCAAATTTGCTTTTGATTGTAGGCTCTTCTGCGTAAAGAATGAACTTCTGCTTTGGTCTTGAAAAATACTTGTGAGAGTAACATTGCATGCATTTTTGACCAAACATCCTGATTGTCCCCAGTTTTTGCAAGTTATTAATAGCAACATGGGTGCCTGCAGTTTAATTCATTTTATTCCATTCATACAAAGTTCAAGTGTATAAGCATTTACAATACTTTAATTTCTGTATAGGTAAACATAAATAAAATTCTAGGAAAAAGCAACCCTGAAGTTAATAATCTTTCAAAAAGCCTAATAAATGTATAGGTTGTAGATAAAAAGGAAAAGTAGAAGCTAGAATTTAATTAAACATGCATTTAATCTTGTTCCCTTCTACTTACAGAAATATTAATTAAATATTTAACAGACTTTAGTATAAACCTTGAATGTTAACTTAAAAATTGAATATTAGTTTAATACAATGATGCAACCCAAGTGTAGCTTATCAGAAAGTTCCATGGTAGAGGCTAACACTTATGAGAAGATAAACTGAAACATTTATTCTATTATTTCAATAATACCGAAATGTTCTGTTTCAATTAAGTCAAATTTCAATTAAGCTGTAGTTTGTATTTACTTATATTTTAACCTTTATATTCAATTATTAAATTAATATTCACAAATTTAAAATTCTAATGTCATATAGTGAAAGCCTTCAGGTCTTCTCTGACTTCAGGGCTCCTGAAATTTGCTTTAGAGGTATTTTTCCAAGTGAAGCCTTGGAATCTTATCTTAATATTAGCTGTGACTTAAGGGGATAACAAGATAATAAGGAGAAAGTATGGAGAGGTATAATAGAGGTATCATTAAAAAGAAAGTACAATTTATGTATCATTAAAATCAAGGACATTATAGCATAGAGTTAGCTATTTCATCAATGAGTATCAAGGAGTTTAAAGGAGTTTTGTTGGAAGAAAAGAAACTAATTTATGGAAGCAAGTAATAATGGCTCCAGCAAAAAAGAAAAATTAGATGATGGTCACACATATAAATGACTCAGTCTGGTTCCCTGGTTCTCTACACTATAAATGTAAGTCAGACGAGCAATTCACAAGAGCTGGTTTGCACTCACAGTCTCAACAGTCTGAGGACTTTTTACTGAAAAAGTCAGGAATTACAGAATCTCCAGATTATTTTCTTCACCTGACTCAACTCAATGATAAAAACTGTGATTCAACCAACAATGACCTAACAAATCAGTTTTAAGTTTGTAATGTAAAACAGAAGTTTCAAAGAACAGCAGAAAAATTAGAATAATGGCAAATCCAAAGTATTTTGAAGATTCATTGTCATCCTTTTATTTCAGAATAGAAAAATTTGAAGTATAATTAAAAAAAAAAACAACCAAACGACATAAAAGTGTTTTGCCCAGTATTAGTGTAACACTTAGCTTGATTGTTTTTACAGATAAAACATCCAAATATCTTCATTTGCTTTGGACTATGAAATAAGAAGAGAAATTTCAAGTGTTAAAGTCATATGGTGTTGGATATGTTATAAAAGCCTAGGTGTGTTATTACACTACATCAAAAAATATCTTCTGCCAAGAAAGACTGAACAACCTGAAAACCATTTCTGATGAATCAGCAGGTGGTAACAGCTGAATTACATGAGATGCACCACTCTTAGGGGATCTAAAATCAATACTTTGTCTGTGATTTTAGCCTCTGCTGGCTCAAGAAGTAATACACTGGAGTCAGTAGTTCTACACTAAAAATTAATTTGGCTCATTGTGTCTGAGGCTTAAAGTTCAGCCACATAGTTAATGATGCGTGATATCACTAATCATTTCTTCTATGAAATGGCAAACTGTAGTTAAGAAAAGATGATGCAAGATGACAATTGCTTATGAGATTAAGATGAAAAATGTTTTGAGACCTTGGCAACTTCTCTATGATTTCCCCTTTATATTAAATTTGGAAGTGCCTGTCTGGACATCACAACTGGCAAATATTGTGCTTAATTAATTTGACAGTACCTGCTTTGGCAACATTCACATTTCAAATAAACAAAAAGCTACTTCACATTTCAAAGACATGCACAACACAGCCTCACGTTAAGAATATTACATCCTTCTCTCTTCTATTCTGATGTGTCCCTCTGGGACAAGTGCAGAATTCTGAAAAAATATGCTTTTTTCTCCAAGTGCTCTATGTTTTTGCTTTTTATAACCTCATGGAGACAGAAGGCACTTTCACCCACACTAGCAGCTAGCCTAAAGAAGCCATATTTGACCTTTTCTCTTACCAGGTTCTCAGAAAAATCAGAATTATTTTCTTTGTCGTATGTTTTTATTTAAAGTAGTATAGTGATATTAAAGTATTGCTGGAAAGTTTAATGTCTTTTGTTACTCAAAAACAACGTTTACCACAACATCTTATAACAACTTTAGGGCTTTATCCTAGTCCTAACTTAAAAAAGGAAAACTCACATGTTTCTTCAAGTACAGAGGACAAGGATGACTTAAGAGTTCTGGGCTTGGCTCTCAAGCAAAATGACTTCATATTTGTGCCTCTTAGTCTAAGCCTGGTCTTACAGGGAAAAGCAGTTATCCACCATAGTGGCAGGCATGGATTAAAGTTCCAGAGATGAAGATGTTTCTTGTTACTTTTGTCATCTGAACCTTGAGTATTAGATTCAACAGAATAGAGCAGGAAAAATAAAAATCTTGTACCCACAGACCTAAGCATCCTCCTTAGAGCCCCTTCCATGAACCATTTTCCAGAGCAAGACCAGAGCACATGTTGACAGGAAGATATCTGGTCACCCTAGTTGTAATAACTCTTTATATCATTACAGCCGAGAAAAATCACTTATCCTCTGATAAGACAAAATATAGAAGGCAGTTGGTTGCCAATACGTATGTCCCCCTCTTTTCAGACAAAATTGGAAAGAAACCAAATGTAACCTTTGAAATGCCATAAGAAACTGAACTGCTGCACAGCTGACCTTTACTAAATACAAATGCATTATGACAGTTCTAAGCAATAGTAATTTTTTAAAAGGGGAAAAAAATCTATAGAGGCAGACTTAGTGCATGATTTTAATTATACTATTCTGTTATCTGCTGGGCACTGAATTCTGTACTGCCTTTTTTTTTTTCATTATGTACTCTGATAACTATGTTATTGAGATTGGCCTCTTCTTTTCATTTTCAGAAAGCTTATTGTCTGCACATACTTTAAAGAGGGAAAACCTGACCTGTTTGAAAAACCCAGTTTGATACTTATCATGTTGACAGAAGGTATTAATTTGTGGTGATATTATACTATAGTGTTATTAGTAATTGACACTAGAACTGGAGCTTTTGAGTAGCAAAAGGCACTAGGTGTGTCATAGATACAAACCTTCTGATCACTGAAATAAATCCCACTAAAGAAAATATTTTAAATTAAATATAATTTCTGAAGAATCATATTAGTAACTAGTCCTGTCTGTAATCAGAATTACTACATTTTACAGATACAATTATAAGGAAGTGCAAAACTTTTTAGATTGATCTTGAAGTTATTCAGCTACTGTATTTATGGCAAAGAAATGAAGATAATGCACTTTGGATGGTAAATGCAAATGCTAAGACACCAAATAGCCTCAGCTTTCAATCTTTTATAGACAAATGCAGGTAGTAAAAATGACAACTGACCTCTATGTAAATCATTAGTAGAATTAGATTTCCATATAATACCTTCGCATGAAAAACTGACAGTGAGCAAAAACATACTACTAAGTACTTGGATTTCAAGAAAAAACAAATTGACTTAGCTATATTATACACTATGAAGTTGTTCAAATGCATGTAGGTAGTGAACAGGGCTCAAAATAATTTTGTATTTTTTTCCCCTTAATCTTTCTAAGTCTTCTTAAATATTGATACATCTTCAAGATTACAGAGCTTTACATTATTTCTTATTTTTCTTAAATTCTCTACACTTCCTTTCCCTTCCCAGATGTACAGTTGTGAATATTCAATTAAATTATAGTCAATAAAATTCACTGGGGGGGTCTCAAAGACTTCTGTGATATCACAGTGCTAATACAATAATACTCAATCATTGCCATTCTGGACATATTTCTGTAGTTACTTGTTTTCTCCCTACAGTGCACACAGCACACAAGATATGAAAGGCCTCAGTGCTAGTGCATGCTGTGACTAATCAGCCCTAATTTGGCTGAAGAAAGCTTCAGTTTTGACGCCACTTTTCATATCATTCCTGTGTCAGATATAAGGATTCTTAGACAAAACCAATTTATCTGTGTTATGGTATTTTTCACTGTGTTGCTACATAACCAAAAATTTCACTTCACCTACAAATAGATTTTATATTGTCATTTTAATTTTACATTCTATCTTTTCTGGTAAAGTATTTAATATATTTGCCTCAGTCACCTGTTGTTCATTGTGATGTGTGTTCCATCCAACTGTAATGATGGCTGAAAGAAAGTTTTGTAAAAGTATGCTGAAACCTCTTTGAGACCTGGGTGTTTTATTGGGAGAAATTAGGTTAAAAGTTATTAGTGCTTCTAATGTGAGATGTTTCTTTCAGTGCAGAACTAGATCTGTAGACGGTGTGTCATACAATGGGAGGAAACACTCCAAGAAAACAAAACAAAAACAAAAACAATAAATAAAAATGAACAAACAACAAAGCCAAACCAGATAGAAGTTTTGTTGCAACCATTGCTAATCTGCTTCTCACAAGAAGAAGCAGGTAGATAGATATTCGAAGACACCAACATTTCTCATTCATGTTTCAATGAGAAGGCTTACCAATAATAATGAAAAGTAGAAAGGTGAGAATGTAAAAGTCAGATAAAGTGAGAAATACTAAGGGAGTAAAGAACATAAGTAAGAAAGAAAGGGACAACTGTAACAGTTAAAGATTTGTCATAAACTTTCCATTATGACAGCAGTATAACTGCAACTGAATATAACCAGGAAGACATTTGGAAGACTTGAGAAAGTGTAGAAAAAAAAGGAACAAAATAAAAATACAGACGACACAGACAAGAGGTGGGAAAGAGAAGGAGAGATATTGTGCCTGGATGATGTTGGTGATAAATAAACCAATATGAGTGAGAAACAGGATATGAAAGAAACTAATGCTTTTATCTCATCTATTTCTTCTTTAGTAGGTGAACAATAAAGACAAAATAAATGATCTACCATGAGAACTCTGATTTTAAGTACAGCTTTCTTTTATTCTTGCTTACTGAAAATCCATTTAATTTAAAAAAAGTCTGAAGAGAAGAGAAAAGCTGCTAGACTGAAACCGTGCACAGCAAGGTTCAATTTGAAGCACATTTTTCATGGCCAAGTTCCAAAGAGCAGTTGAATGGGATTTACAGTGCCAGTGTTGACAGGATCTTAAGCATAACAGCATTAGATAGCTGCCACCATAACTTTTCGCATAGAGATAGCTACAGTAAGTTGTAGCCTACAATTAATGCTCATTCATTACTGCTTTCTTCTCAACATTGAAAAGGTTAAGGACTTAGGGATTTCAAAATACTAAATTTTGTTTCTGATTTAGGTTATCCATAAATACCATAGAAAGGTCTAAAGCATGGGTTTTTTTACTTTTTTTTAAGGGTTGAATTTTTTCCAGTAGAAATAGGTGAGAGGACAGAAAAAAAGAAAACATGACTAGAGTACGACAAACTTGGCTTTTATTTAGGCAGAAGACCTTATCTAGATCTTGACGTATATCTGTCCTACAGACTCTCTTTTTTTTTTAAACCTGCCTCAGCAAAGTGTCTGCATTTTTGTTTTCTGAACTGTAAAGAAGCCAGAAATACCTGCCTATTCTCTCTTTAGAAATATGAACTGATAAAAGGGCAAGTAAAATGCTGAACAAGAAATAACCTGGCATCACTAGCTTCTGTCTGAGAAGTACCATTTCACATGGCTAATAGTCACAGGATCACAGAATCATACAATCATTTGGGTTGGAAGAGAACTTTAAAAGTCATCTAGTCCAAGACCCCTGCAATGAGCAGGGACATATTTAAATAGATCAGGCTGCTCAGAGCCATGTCCAGCCCTACCTTGAATGTTTCCAGGGATGGGGCATCTACCACTTCTCTGTACAACCTGTTACAGTATTTCACCACCCTCTATTTCTTCCTTATATCTAGTAAAAATCCACCCTCCTTTAATTTAAAACAATTACCCCTCATCCTTTTGCAACAGGCCTCACTAAAGACATCTTTCTTGTAGGCGTCCTTTATATACTGAAAGGCTGCAGTAAGGTCTTCCTGGATCCTTCTCTTCTCCAGGCTGAACAGCTCAACTCTTTCACCTTGTCTCCACAGGAGACGAGTTCTAGTCTTCTGATCATTTTTGTGGCCCTCCTCTGACAGACTCATGTCTTCCCTGTGCTGAGGACTCCAGAGCTGCACTCAGTACTCCAAGTGGGGTCTCACCAGGGCACAGTAGAGGGGCGGAATCACCTCCTTTGACCTGGCCACTCATCATGAGTCATGCGTTCATCAGAATCTGAATTCCCATTGGCTGACTTAGTAAGAATTTAATAATTCATTATGCAAGCTAAGAAAATATTAGTTGGATATTTCAAGGAGATAGAGTTATTCTGTTTCATTGGATTCTGACAATGAATCATCACTTCCTTCATATTACACATTGTTGGATGCATATCTAGTTGATAGTAATCTGAATCTGGAAAGAAAATGCTTCAGGCCATTCTATCATAAGTCTTACAACAGGAAAACTAGGTCAGCTGTAAATTTTCAATTATGATTTTGGTTTGGCAAAAGACACTATGTCAATCTGAATATTGATGTTAGAATTTTATCACCTTATTATTGTCAAGTAAACCTATGTTATATTTTTCCAGGCCCAGTACTGGATTTTCACTTCAGACAGAAGACTTAGGATAAAGGATTCCTAGCAAAGCTAATCAGTGTCACGTCTGCACCAAGATAACTCATTAGCACTGTAGCCCAGAACAACCAGCAATCTTGCTGCCCTCAGGGTACAGTGCAGAAAACACACTGTGACATAATTTTCCTGACATGGTTTTCCTGAAGATCATTAAATAAATATAAACAAAAATCACTTTATCTCTGCTCAAGGGTAAGAAGGAAAAAGAAAAACAAAACAAACGAAAAAACCCCCACAACCCTACAGCTGTTAATAGATTTAAAACTTCCTAGTAATAGGCGAGATATCAATGACACTCTAAGTTCTCAAAGAGAATAAATGGAGAGGAGTAAAATCAGATCTCGTAGGCTCTCTCACACTGACCATCCATTCTGTACTTGACTGCGGATGGCTTCTTCAATCCATTCTACTGTCCAGTCTGTTATAATTACTCCAATGCTTGCTTTTTCTTTGAAGCGTTTGGAGCCTAAAAACTGATCTAGAAAGCTCAGTCAGAAGGTACTTCAGATTCCCAGTGTTCTGTTTTCTAGAGGTTGGCTAGAGGAATGCTGTTTTTCTCAGAGACTAAGCAGCCATTCTTGAAGGGAATTCAGAAAAATAGCTTTTCTTAAATAAATAATAGAAGTAGTTTTGGAAAAGACATTATTTAGGATTATATCTAGATTAAAACATAATATAGTAATGATCTACAAAATGTGAAAACACTAAGTAATGTGAAAGCACTTTGGAAAGTACCAAATTATGATAAAAGAAAAGTCATATTAATTCTGGAAGATCTCTCTTTCCTTTATACCATGCAGCTTCACTTTACTTACGCATGTTAGAAAAAGGACATTGTTATACTCAAAAGGTAATATCCCTACAAAATTATGACCTTCATTTTCCTTGACAGATAAGAAAATCTATTGGCATCAGGAGCTATGCAGAGGAAACACTGAGGTCCCTTCCTGGAAGTTACAAGGAAGTAACAGATACTGTAAATATAGCAATTATTATGATGATTTAATATTAATTGTGCTATTTATGTAGAGTAATAATTTCACAAATGTGCATATTATCTCTGAGAAATTTATTTTGAGTAGTGTTATATACTGGCAGTCAATTTTTCTAATATTTTTAAGTCTGAAGAAAATGAGATGAAAACAAAAGTTCACATAGATGTAAAAATCAAGGAATGAAATTACAGCAAGTTTCTTCTTCAACTATAAGAACATAAACAAAAGTAACTAAGATGGGAAAAACAGAGACAAATAACCTTCTGTGAGGATTCATGGGGCATCAAGTGCTTCTCTGTTCACAAAACCAGTATGGAGCCAAAGGCAGCATGACTACTAAGAACTTCAGCTTGTGGCATTTATCTGTTCACATATCTCTAGATCTGTTTTTTTTTTTCTGATTACTGAAGTATGTTTTCTGAAAGTCTCTGTCATTTAGGGTTTGTGTGCAACATACAAAGCTGAAAAAGCAGACAAGCTCATGCATAACAAAAAGATTAAAAACTGATAGATTACATTCCCCATTGCAAATACCATAGTATCTACTGCAAGATATAAACAAACAAAATTTGAACTCATCAACAGAGAAGCCAGAGTTACATATCAAATCTGAAGGTATTTTCTATCTGACAAACTAAAAATGGGTACAAAAATCAAACAAACAAATATTCTCTGAACCGACAAATATAAATGTTTTTACAGACAAATGCCTACATATCATTACTCTGTACAATAGGTTCAGCAATTCAGATGTTTTTCCCATGGTTGTAGCACTATACATAACAGTGATTTAATGAAATTTCTCATCTTCAGACAGAATAGCTGAATGGAGCTACTGTCATGTCAGTTTAATTGCCCAGACTTGTAAATGTTGTACACCATGTTATTCAAGCTGCACATAGCAAGCTACCTGTGAAAGATCTGCTTTCCAACAGGTAAAATGTAATAGGACTTTAATTGCTTTTGCCTTTGGCATCCTTCACCTGCAAGGGATGGCAACCAACTGTTTACTTCATTTCAATTATAAGATAGAATAGCTACTTAGTGGTCTTTCACCCGAAAAAGAATCAAGACTGTGTTAATTAATTGAAGGTTTGAATGATGTGGCCACTTTGACTAGTTCGCCAAAACTGAAAGATTCAAAAGTTCTTCTAGAAGAGCTTGCAAGCCTCAGGGTCTTTAGTTGCAGTGTGGTTTTTGAAAATTGTGTCCAATCCACAAGTAATTAGAAAGTGACTATCAAACTCCCTATGGAGGTCAGAGGCAAGGAAAGCATTATTGGCTTCTACTCCATATCTTTTATCCATTTTTGTGTAATGTACTAGGTCTTTGCAATTTCCTAAAAATCAATCCTGACAACACAGAACATCACTATGATCTGTGTACTGAATTGCTGTTAGGTATCCTGAGCTCATCCTTGGCTGACCAGTCATTTCTCCTAGTACCACAGAAAATATGTTAGAGCACACTGTCAGGATGGGTATAACCCTCTCACAACACTTATGGCACATGTCCTCCTCATCTCAGGATTGTAATCCTGTAGCATCTCATTGCCATTGCTAGCAACAGGACATAAAAACTGTATGGAGTTTGCAAGGCCTCAGCACTGAGGTCTGTTAGTCCTGTTACATGTGGACTTTCCTTGACCTGTCTGCAGCTTCATTTTACTTGATTTAGCAGTGACAGCAGCTTCTCTAATTGACCAGCTGTCAATGGCTAGTTTGTCCTACTTTTGTGTATCTTTGTGTGATACAACTGCATTTTTTCATACATAGCAGCCACAAACAGTTACTTTGTTCAGTACGAGATGCGTATGAAAACCAAAAAGATGCGGTGGAGGGAAACACAGCTACATGACAGTGAAGAAGCAGTAAGGTATAAAATCATGCTACCAAACCTATAAAAAATAACCCAAAGTAGATCCTAGATCAAGGAAGAAGCAATGGTCAACATCACCACTATACTCCTGCCGGTAAAGGACTACAGGTACAGAGGACCCCCATAACACAGAACCCTTTCAGCAACAGCATGAAACCCCTGACCTCAGGACCCAGAGGAGAAGTGGGTGGATGAGCATAGCTCCAGGAGATGGGATAGCAACCAAAAAGTGTGTTTAATAATTTCAGCTGCATAATTTTTCTTTCTCTTTCTCTAACAATTGCATCTGGACTAAAAATGATTGAACTTAAGATTTCCATTATATTAACAATAAATTCTTGACTTCACTTACATATAAGTGTGCTTCCTCTGTTCATAAACAAGATTATAAGAGAAAAATATGTAGAAAGTGTTTCCACTGACTTCATTAGACTCAGAATTTCAATGTATATTCTAAGAGTATAAAAAGTGGTACATGTATTTTTATTAAATTTGAAATGTTTTGGACTATTTCACTGGTTTTAAAAATCTAATAATTCCTGGATTTAAAAATAAGAGCTTTGTTAAAAGCATAGCTCTTCAGAAGCATTTTGACAATGTTGTTTGTCTTTTCTGTTGAAAACATTTTAGTTTCATTAAAACTTTTTACTTGTAATGAGACCCTTGACAAGGATAGAATTTCTGATCCAAAAGGGGGAAGGGAGGGGGGGGTAAGGAGAGGGGGTAGAAGCTACTAGATAATTTGCTGTTCTCTTGTGGATCTCAGTCTCTCTTGGGGGTTATTCTTCAAAAGGAGAGATGGGTCTATAATGATCAAAATCCTGGAGCTAAGACATGGAATATTCATGTTCAAATTTCTGTTCCCAAACTTTTTCCACCGTGGGACTAGAAAAATGTTTGAAATGCCTGGACTTCACAGGATAAGTAAACTTTTAACTTGAGAAAAAAAAACAACCCTGAAAATTAGTCCCATAATACACTACTTACAGCACCTTTTATTTTGAGCTGTAACTACAGTGACATTTAGAATCCTTATAAAAAGTTCAGCTCCTTCTACTAAAAATAGTCTCCTAGACCTGTTTAAAAAGCAAAATGAAAGCAATGAGAGCTGCATTTTCCTCTTAATGCACATGCATTTCCCCCCCAAACCCCACAGTTACAGATACCTCCTCTATGTAGATTATATCTGGAATGATAAGAAATAATATCTAAAAGAAAAAAAAAAAAATCAGTTTTGCAAAGCCAATATATAGAATCCTAGAAGCATAGAATAGCCTTGGGTTGAAGGACCTTTAAAAAGGTCATCTGGTCCAAACCCCTGGGACATGTTCTACTAGATAAGGCTGCCCAGAGCCCAGTCCAACCTAACCTTGAATGTTTCCAGGGATGGGGCATCTACCACTTCTCTGGGCAACACGTTTCAGTGTTTCACCCCCCTTATCGTAAAAAATGTCTTCCTTATATCTAGTATAAATCTACCCTCTTTTAGTTTAAAACCATTACCCCTTCCCCTTGCCCAACAGGCCCTGCTAAAAAAAAAAAAAATATTGTCCTCATCTTTCTTATAATCTCCTTTATGTAACGAAAGATTATAAAAAGGTCTCCCTGGAGCCTTCTCTTCTCCAGGCTGAACAACCCCAGATCTCTCAACCTGTCCTTGTAGGAGACAGGCTTTGATAATTTTTGTGGCCCTCCTCTGGACTTCTTCTGTTAAGTCCGTGCCTTTCCTGTGCTAAAGGACTTCAGAGCTGGACAGAGCACTCCAAGTGAGGACTCAGCAGAGTAGAGGGGTAGAATCACCTCTCTTGATCTGCTGGCCACACTTCTTTCGATGCAGCACAGTGCTTTTGGGCTGTGAGTGCACATTGTCAGCGCAGCTCCACTTTCATCTATCTGTGCCCCCAACTCCTCTGCAGGGCTGCTCTCAACCCCTTCATCCTCCAGTCTGTATCGATAATGAAGTTTCCACTGACCCAGGTGCAGAACCTTGCACTTGGCCTTGTTGAACCTCATGAGGTTCACATTGGTCCACTTCTCAAGCGTGTCCAGGTTCCTCAGGCATGTCAATCACACCACTCAGCTTGGTGTCATCTGCAAACTTGCTAGCAGTACACTTGATCCCACGGTCTATGTCATTGATGAAGACATTAAACAGCACTGGTCTCAGTACAGACCCCTGAGAGACACCATTTGTCACCGATCTCCATATGGACCTTGAGTTGTTGACCACTACCCTCTGTATGCAATCAACCAATTTGTTATTCCCTGAACAGTCCACTCATCAAGTCCATCTCTCTCCAATTTAGAAAGAAGGATGTTGTAGGAGACTGTGTCAAAGGCTTTACAGAATTTCTGAGAAATTGGAGAATGTGCATATCAAAACTGCCTATGCCCGTTTGTTCTCCCATCTTTCTTGCAAATTTACTTGAAAACAGGATCAGGCTTGCATAAAATTAAGTTGTTAAATAAAGAAATACAGGTGTAATTTGAAGAGAAAGAAATATCGATAATGCATAGGTCACCATGTATGAGAACATTCAGATCCAATTCACTCACCGACACCACTTCTGAATCACCAGAAGTGAATCACACTTCTGGTACCCCAAACCCACTGGTAACAACAAGTTTTCAGCTGGGGTCTGTTACTGAGAGCTCTCTTTCCAGAACAGAGTTGGCTGAAAGTTGGTGTATTTTTCCTTGCAAGAAAGAAATAAAAGTAGTTTACCACACAAACCACTTATTGTTTCCACTACCCTGCTACACAATATGTATTTTTAGGAAAAATGCTTCAAAGCATAATATTTCCAGTATTAGCTAATGGCAAAGCAAAACAAAGCCACAAAAGTTAGACAAAAAATCAACCTCCAAAAGCCATAACCCATGTAACTCTAAACAGTCTAGCCAAATTCCTCTAGAAATCCAGTGCTGCTAATGTGTAATGGTAGCCTGTCAAATACATTTGTGTGTATTGTTGCATATTGCCATCTGTATTACTTTACCTCCTCTGTATTTACTAAACCTTTAGGAATGAAAATCTTGACAGAAAGCTCCACTTTATGAACAAAACAGATAAAATGGAAGCAATAATAATGCAAACTTTCAGAATTAGTGTTACTTCTAAAATGACACTGGAGAGAATTGGGTACTAATTTGATCTGCATGTGTGTTCCCAGCTTCCTCAGAGTGAGTAGCGAGGTCTGTGCACTGCACCCTTTGTACCACTCTCATGCACACTCTGCGCTTCCCTGAAAGCTCTGCTGGCCAAAAGGCAACACAAACAGCTCTGCAATTGCAATCTGTAGCTCCAGGGCTACAGATAAGCAGCCTGCTAGTAAGGACAAAAAGCTGCCTAGACCACACACCTCAGGCCTTCCAGTTGTTCCTTGGGGTACACAATAGGATTTTGTATTTTGCCTAATAACAAATATTGCAGACTATACTGTTCCAGAAGATGTATCTGAATGAAAGCAGCTTCCAAGAAACCTTTACCACATCTATTAATGACCAGAGCATAAGAATGACATTTTTTTTTGTCAGTAGGTTTATTTATCAGTCATGGAAAGGCCTAAAACCTCATAAAATAGCTGTAGAAAGTACTTTTCAGCTGCCTATTTACTAAGAAACCCAGACAGGTCTGAGCTGCATGTAGAGAGTGCCACATTCCGCTTCTCTTCGTTTTCTGTGGTTTTGAAAACTTAGGCTATTGAATTAAACATTGGGTACTCGTGAGTATGAGCAGCAATAGTACAATTCTACTTACTGTGCCCTTTTACACATTCCTCCAGAAAAAAAAAAAAAAATTAAAAAAAAATCCAGCTAATTAGAGAGTTCATTTTATTGAAACTATGGAGCATTGGTGCGGAGTTCTATTTCAAAGGTCATTTATAGTGCAGATTTTTATTGTAACTTAGAAGAACAAAAAAAGTAAAAAGAAAGTGCCTTTTATCGCTACCAGGGTGTCAAATAAGTTTACCTGAGAACATATTTGAGTGGCACGCAAAACAAACAGGTACAGAAAAACATCTCACAGCACTAGGCAAAATAATAAATAATTCCTTTCTGTTCTTTTATTTTCTTTCCACTTCCAGAAATTTGCTGTTTAAGAGTTTTGCAGAAAATGCTTTCCTCTGAGTTGTAAATAATTGCAATTCTGAAGAAGAAACAAGAGGATTGGGAAAAAAAAAAATACACTTGTTTACTTTAGAGTCCAAAGAAATTGCTTAGTTACTTCAATTTGTCACTTTATTTTTTTTATACATGAGCATTTTTTATTGAAGTTAGAGCTATATAACTTATAGAAGCTGGAGTGTTGGCATATCTTCCTGTGGTTTTGCTTTTAGCATTTGTTCTTAATGTCAAAGTGATGTAAAAACACACTCTATTGACATTTATTCTAACATTCTCTTTAGCATGTCATACAGTAATTTATGTATTAATAATATCTATTGTCTTCCTATTTTTAAAGAGGATGACCAATGTTTGTTATATTTTAGATTAGATTGGGCTCTTCCAAAAATCAGCAAGACAGAGATATTCCTGACAGATATCTACATAAAGAGAGAAAAATAATTTTTCTTTCCTTTTGTGATTTTGGAGTTGAGAGGGGAAAAAAACTTGGGTAATTCTGAGGACTGTTAGATGGTGCAGTTAAAGTGATATTCTTATCACATAAGAGTTTTCAGTGTCTACATTTTCTCTACAGAAGTATTTATAGCCATGATTTCCACACAGGCTGAATCTTTACAATTCAGTTAGAGTCAAGAGGACATGAGGATTTTGGAAAAACAGGCCTAAATCAAATATGAGATATCCAGAAGTATATATCAATGTCATAAGGGCACCAGTAATTTGGTAAGGAATAAAAATAGCTAATTTCAGAACTTCAGATAATAGACTCTGCTCTTAAAAACCTCTTTCAGTAATACATTCCTAAATAAACTAGCTAGCACTACTGTTGACAAGAGTAATTTTGTACATTACCATATCCAGTCTCAACTATTTTCTTCCAAACAAAGATGATGGAAAGATCTACTTGTGTAATTTTCCAGTTTTCCAGGCTATGTCTTCTCACTGAATAACATGTACTTTACTTTTCATCTGTTTTGATCTGTACTAACTATTGATCTGTTCTCTAACTGGGAATCCTTGGAAATTATGTTGCCTTGAAAGACAGCTACCACACCCGGAGAAAGACTCTGCCAAGGGGATCAGTTGTTATTTACAAATGCTATCCAAAATTGTTATGATCTGGTCTGATTATCTTTACTTGAAATGTACAGACTAATTAGAGAAAACTTTTTTTCTGCAGGCAATTCACCTTCAGTAAATAAATCCCTTCTTTAGGTTTTATATACCACAGATACCGCTTGTATGGATAATACATGTTTCACAATGTTTGTAGAAAAACACATTTATAAAGCTGAACAACAAAATTTAAGCAATCACAAGACAGAAAATTTGAATTAAAGTTATTTATATTAGAATTTCCACTGAAGTTTTGTTGGGTTTCTTTTTTTTTTTTTTCCCTTTCTTTCTTTTTTCTCCCCCCCCCGCCTTTCCTTCTCTCCTGCTATAACAGGATCTCTTATACTGGAATTTACTTTTGCAATGTTTAAAATGTTTGAATAACAGATGACATGGCAGATCTTACTGGAACAATGAAGTAAGCTTCTAAGTGGGTGCTAGAATAAAAGGATCATAATTCCTATTGATCTATGTCTTGCAGTTATTAAATTGATTTTAAGAACTGTCCAAGTTATGATCAGATCTTATCCTGAATTAAGAGCATTCCTAAGAGCACTTAATGGGGGTAAATTCCCTAGTAACCAATAAGAAATGCTCCTATGTCATGTGGAGGGAGAAAGTATCCACTTGAAAGGCTTTTTTTCTTTTTCCTTGGAGTTCACATACCTTAAGGGAAGTGATTTAGAGACTCATCCGTGGTATTACATGACTTAGTAAACCTAATTAAGTCCTTTCAAAAGCTAATTAGAAGATGAAGAGGTTATTTCAGGGCTACTTTTTGTATTTGACAGCTGAATTCTAGACTCAAGCCAAGTCTTTTTACTATGGGGGGGTGGGGAAAGTAAGTATCTTGTCTCCCTACTTTATCTCATGTACTTTTGGAAATGTAGAATTTTAAGCACACTTCTCTTGGCCTGGAAGAATCTACTTTTTAGGGTTATTTTTCTCATTTTCATTCTCTAAGTTCATATCTTCAATAACAGTTGTTTACAGCTGTGTTTGTTAGAAAATTGTAACTTCTCAAGCTGCCTTATGTAATGAGATTCAGTTTTGAAGGACTATAAGAAGATTCCTGGTTTACCCTCCTGCCCAAAGCTGTGTCAGCTCTGGCATTAAACCAGACTGCTCAGTGCTTTGGCCAGCCAGGTCTTGAAAACCTCCAAGGATTTAGAATGCACAGGCTCCTGATAGAAAATACGTTTCAGTACATCACAAAATGCAGGTTTGGATACCAGGTACAACCCAAATGCCAGGGACTGCTGGTTCAGAAAGGCTCAAAGAGTGAAAAAGTGTACCCCATTAGCCAGAATGGACATTTGCATAAGTGTAAATTTTAACAGAACTAAGTGTATTGTAGGCAGATTTAAGTTCTAGATAAATTAAGCTATGATTATAACTGATAAATTTCCTTTGAAGAAAGTATACACAAAGTACTGCATTCTTTACAAAATTGAGGTGTCTAGGCTTGGATGTGTCTCCCCAGGGGTTCAAAAGATAGGCAGATAGACAAAGAGACTGCAAGACCATATTATTACATTTGCCCTTTTAGGATAGGCATTTTTATTCAAAATACTGTATTTTTTCTTCCAAAAATTCTGGCTCTGGTATTGTACCAAGTTGAAGATAGGAAAAGCAATGAATATGACAGCAGTGCATTTATGATGGTGTCTGGGCTGAAGTTGTTTTCACATCACCATCATCATTTTGAGACAATGTGTAATAATTTCTGAAATTTTTTCAAAGCAATGCTACATTATCTGAGAAAGAAAGCAAGGCAGCTTTTCACTGTGCAGTGTACTGCCATGGCAAGACTGCATTGGCAGTGAAACGCCTGGTGCTGGACAGCCTTAACACAACTTTGCCTTGATCTCCTCTGATAAATTCTACCTCTTAAGCATAATCCAATTGTGATTTTCTTTCTTTTAATTTTAGCCCCTTATTTATATATGCAGTCACCTAAACTGGTCTCTGATCCTTGTTGGTAATTTTGTTTACATTTCTTCAGACACCTGTATGATATTATGCAATTTTTACACATGGTTTCCCTGTATGTAACATATAAAAATAACATACAAACTCATAAAAGTGAATACAAGAAGAGGAAAAAGGGCAATGGGAAAAAGGTAAAAGAAGGCACCAGGGTTAAAAAAAAAGGCCAGAATAGCCTGAAGATAGATTTCAGATATACTCGTACTACTCTGTATAACTTCTGAGGCAACAAAGAATTCTTAAAGTGATTTCTGCACTACTTGTGGTATTAATGTTTTCCTTTCATTCTCCACAATATCAGAATTCTTAACTTAGTCACTGCTAAACCGTATGATAATTTCACTAGTAAATGTAGCTGAGGCACTGTGTGTCATCTCACTGAGTGACAATGGGGTTCTCTTTGTTATTCCTCCTCCAGAGTTTCACCATGAGGATTAACCTTATAATGGGACAAACGTTGGTATCTCTTCAAGTATTTGCCATTCTCTGATCTAAGCCACAACATTTTGGCCCTAAAAATAACCATCACAAGGTCCCTAGGGATGCAAAAATAGTCAGCTAACATGGAAATAAAGCCTTTCCTTCAAGCGCTGTACTGACGGTCATCCCTGTTGTAATGCCAGAGTGGGGGACAAGTGGAGCAGGGAGGTACTACCTCCATACTTCCCCTAAGAGTATGAACATTTTCAATTTCCTTCATTGCATTTTCAGTTTTATTTCCAACTGTCTGACAAGAAGTGCTTTTTCATTTAATTGCCTCCCTAACTTCACACCTTACCGCTACACTTTTTATATGGAACATCTCAACAGCAATAACAATATTTAAGGCTATTAAGTGACATGTTACATACAGATCAATTCTGTTATCACTTTTAAGCTTTTCATACTTATACCTCTCTTTTCCAATATAAATTTATAATTTAGATAAATTAAAATATAAACTCAAGCTTGAGGGGAAAAAAGAAGAGTTCTCTAGGGTAATCCAACAGCAAACACCATCTGCTGTTCTTCTGAGCTGAGAATGATGAAACATATTCCTGAAATTTCATGATTGTAGAGTGTCCATGGATAATTATATAAAGAAAATTTCACATGGCATATGCTACATTATAGGAGAAGTTGAAGAATATAACTAGTAACAGAGGAAGAAAAAAAAAAAAAGATAATTATGCCAAATTTTCAGAACAATAGCTTAATCTTAACAGAAATACCTCCTTGATTTGAAGCAATTGCTACCTTAGGATCTTTCTATCTCAAACTTTTTCTTTAAGCTGTTATTTTAAAAAAGACCAAAGCCCCGATATTTTAAATAATTTATGTCTAGATCCAGGCCCCCTGTCAGTACGAATGGGATAGATTTCCATACAGGTATACTCCTGGCTGATCTTGAATGCCAAGTTATGCATTTTTATATGCCTACAACTTCCACAAGCATTCGTTTTCTGTCACTTGTCTGTGAACATTCAAAGCGTATGGCTATCAATGTTGAAAATTTTTCATTTGCTTAAATAATCTACCAAGACAGATTTATCAAATCTGCCCTTTTACAGACCGCAAGTACTTCTGTTAGAATGATTCTTAAAAAAAAAAAAAAAAAAAAAAAAATAGATGAGGGAAGGCTAGGAGATTGTCCTGACTCAGATGGAGATAAAAATGCATATTTCAGCTCCAAAAACTGAGAATAAAGGAAACTTATTTTTACATTTAAAAGTAAAACCAGAATACTCAGATATGGACTCAGTTGCATGAGCATAGCATTGGTGCCTTATACACAATGAATCTAATTAAGTTAAATGAATTGTTAATGAATCCAATAACTGTCTATACCAATTAAGACATGTCATGGACTCACAGAATGTTTGAGATTGGAAGGGAACTCTAGACATATCTGCTCTAACTCCTCTGCTCATGCAAGTCCACTTAGACCCAGTTGACCTAGGATGGTGTCCAGATGACTTCTGAATATCACCAAGGATGAAGACTCTACAACTTTACCAGGCAACCTGTCACCCTCACAATAAAAAAGTGTTTCCTGATGTTCATAGGGAGCCTCCAGTGTTTTGTTTTGTGCCTTTTGCCCTGCCACTGGGCATCGCTGAAAACAGCCTGATTCTATCCTCTTTTCACCCTCCCTTCAGGTATTTATATACATTAATGAGACCCACCGTGAGCCTTGTCTTCTCCAGGCTAAACAGTCCCAGCTCTCTCAGGCATCTCTCATATGGGAGATGCCATAGTACCTGAATCATCTTTGTGGCTTTTCAGTATACCAGTGAGGACCATCAAAGGGCTGAATAAGCTTTAGCAGCCTTGCCATCATGTCCTCTCTGATCTCCTGGCAAGCAGCAAACCATCCTGGACAGCAAGTTGTGTTGGCAGATAGTGATCTCCATCTCTCACAGCAGGGAGTCTCCCACTGCAACCCTTGACTTCTTCCCCATGGGCAGCTGTGGGGTCCAGGCCCAGCAAGCTCAGATGTTTCTTACCACTGAGTCAAGCACAAGATCATAGAATGCTTTGAGTTATAAGGAACCTCTAAAGGTCATCCAGTCCAACCCCCCTGCAGTAAGCAGGGACATCCCCAACTAGATCAGTTTGCTCAGAACCCCATCAAGCCTGACCTCGAATGCCTTTAGGGATGGGGCTTCCACTACTTCTCTGGGCAGCCTGTTCCACTGTTTCTACACCCTCATAGTAAAGAACTTCTTCCTAATGTCTAATCTAAATCTACTCTGCTCAAGTTTAAAACCATTGCCTCTCCACTCTGTTGCTACATGCCCTTGTAACCAGGCCTTCTCCAGCTTTCCTGTAGGCCCCCTTCAGATACTGGAAGGCCAACATAAGGTACCCCCAGAGCCTCTTCTCCAGGCTGAACAACCCCAACTCCCTCAGCCTGTCCTCATAGAAGAGGTGCTCCAGCCCTCTGATCATTTTTGTGGCCTTCCTCTGGACCCGTTCCAACAGGTCTATGGCCCTCCTGTGTTGGAGGCTGTAGAGCTGGACACAGTACCCAAGGTGAGGTCTTAGCAGAGTAGAGAGGCAGAATCTTGATCTGCTGGCCACACTTCTTTTAATACGGCCCAGTACGTGACTGGCCTTCTGGGCTGTGAGTGTGCACTACTGCGTCACGTCTAGCTTTTTGTTCATCAGGCTCTTTTCTGCAGGGCAGTTCTACATCACATCATCACCCAGTCTGTGTTGATGATGAGGATTGCCCCAACCCCGGTGCAGGACCTTGTACCTGGCCTCATTGAACCTCATGAGGTTCACATTGGCCCACTTGTCCTCCTTGTCCAGATCCCTGAGGGACACCTCTTGTCACCCATCTCTGTCTAGACATCGAGCCATTGACCATTATCCTCTGGATGCGACCACCCAAACAATTCCTTATCCACTGACCAGCCCACCCATCAAATCTGTATCTTTCCAATTTAGAGTGAAGAATGTTGTGGGGGACCATGTCAAAGGCCTTGCACAAGTCTAATAGATCACAACTACGGGTCTTCACTTGTCCACTGATGTAGTCATTCCATTGTAGAGAGACACTAATTTGATCACGCAGGGCTTTCTCTTAGTAAAGCCATGCTGGCTATCTCAAGTCACCTCCCCGTCCTCCATCTGCCTCAGTATAGCTCCTAGGAGGATCTGTTCCATGATCTTCCCTTGCAAAGAGGTAAGGCTGAGAGGTCAGTTGTTCCCAGGGTCCTCTTTTTTACACTTTTTAAAAATGGCTGTACTGTTTCCCGTCCTCCAGTCACCAGGGACTTCACCTGACTGCCAGGACTTTTCAAATATCATGGAGGGTGGCTTGGCAACTACATCAGCCTATTTCCACAGGACTCTGGGATGCATTTCACCAGGTCCCATAGACTTACATATGTGCAAGGTGGTCACAAACTTTGTCTTCACAGTGGAAGGAACTTTGTCCTCCTGGTCCCTGTCTTGTAGTACTTCAGCTCAGGAGATGTGAGGAGGGAGGCTGCTAGTGAAGACTGAGGCAAAAAAAGTTGTTGAGAACCTCAGCTTTCCCCTCTTCTGTTGTTACCGGCCTGCCAGTCTTGCTCATTGCAGGGGATGCTTTCTTTAACCTACCGTTTCTGGTCGACTTACATGTAGAAGCCTTTCTTGTTAGTCTTTGCATCTTTTACCAAGTTCAGCTCCAGTCAGGTCTTTGCCTTACTGACCTCATACTTACACAACCAGGCAGTGTCCCTGTACTGTTCTCAAGAGACCTGTCCCTGCTTGAACTGCCTGTGCAGTTCCTGCTTGCTTTAATTTGGCCAGTAGATCTTGACTCAACCATGTTGGTCTTCCCTTCCTTGCTTGATTTCTTGCACCTGGGGATTGACAGCTCTTATGCTCTATGGAAACCTTCCTTAGAGATCTGCCAGCCCTGTTCTGCTCCCTTGTCTCTGAGGATCGTTATCCTAGGGGATCCTATTAACTGACTCCTTGAAGAGATGGAAGTTTGCTTTCCTGAAATTTTGGGTCCTGACTATGCTTCTTGTCCAAGTCATATCCCTTAGGACAGTGAACTCTGCCAGTGAATGATCACTGCAGCCCAGGCTGCCTCCCTTCTGAACAGCTTGTAGCCACCAATAGCCACATTCAGGATTTGTCCCACCAAGTTTCAGTAACGGTCACTGTCATAGCTTTCCAGCAGCATAGTTGCTTCCAGCTCCTCCTGTTTCTTGACCATGCTATATGTGTTTGTGTAGAGACACTTCAGCTGGGCTTTGGGCCATTTCACCTTTTTAGAGGAACACCCTTTAATTCCCTTGAGGTGTTTCATGGGAGTTTCTGTGTTGGCACCTCCTATAACAGAAGCCCCTGGTTCATTTCTGTAAGACTTTGACTGTGCTACAGTGTCCCCAGCATGCCTCAGGGCAACAGGTTAAAGGCCCTTACTAGCACCCTGTCCCTCTAACCCTGGTGTGTCATCCAAGGTGGCATTTCTGCTGCCTCCCCTCCTTCTACAAGAATAGAGAGCTCAATCATTTTGTGAACACTGTGCCCTAAATGGCCTCCAGTCATCATATCACCCTCAGTAACATGGAGCAGCAAGGATATCTCCAACCCCTACCTCCACTGAGACAATAGAACAAGGGTCCTCACTAGCACACCATCCCACAGACTCTGTCATGCTTCCCTTGGACCTATCTCTAGCAGTCCCTGTTATATCCCCTTCTAATTTAATTTAAAGCTCTTTCATTGAGTCCTGTTAGTTCTTACCCCAGAATCCTTTTCCTCATGTGAGACAGGCGTATCCCTTCTGTTGCCAGCAGGCCTGGTGCTGTGTATACCAACCAATGATCAAAAAAAACCCAAAGCCCTGCTGGCAACACCAGGCTCAGAGCCAGGAATTGATCTGCTGTTGACCCTGTTAATTCCTTCTCCAGCCCCTGTAACAGGAGGGATTGAGGAGAACACGTATAGTATATATATGTCAGCATGTAGAAGACAATGTATTTCTTGTGAACTGACATTCTAGTCATAAGACAGAGATAAGTCCCTGTCAATTGACTGGGGAGGATGCATCCAGCTATGTGTCAAACCTTCAGGAAAGACAACTAAATCTCTTGGGAGCAATGCATCCTGATGACTACCAATGTCTACAGGACCCTTGGAGAGGTGCCAAGAAGAAATGAGTTGCAGTTTGGAGGATTGATCCATATGCAGCTTCTAGACTCTCAGTGAAGCTACACAGCATTACAAAGAAAGTCTTCATCAATATGTATTTGCATCTAGTGTTTGACGGTTGAGCTTCAATACCTTTGCAAAATAGTTTCTGTATCAATTTATAAACAGTAAGTTTACATTACAGTGAACTGTTTGTTATCCAAAATCTTAGTTTATCTTCATGTTTTCTGTTAGACTTATAAATCTTAGACCCCATATTACAGTCTGGTTTTAAACATCAGTGACTGCTAGAAACATTCCAGCATCAATTAGCTCGTAATAAGAGAGTAATGCATACACTCTAAGCAGGCAAAGTAGCACATTTACCCAGAAAGATCAATCTTGCTGTTGGCATAAAGTCATAGTGGATCTAGTGTTGAGTGTTCCGTAATTTATTTGGAGCACAGATATCTTACTTCTCAGCTGAAATAGAAATATTTCACTGCCACTTTATCATTCAACCAATAGAAAAACATACATAAAGTAAATTTAATGCCAGAAGTGAATGATGTTAGGGTTAAATAATAACTGCATACTCAATATGCAGCTCTCTGCGCACATGATGCCTTATCTGTCAAAAGTCAAAGGGAATTTGCATCATTTGGGACCTTGCACATTTTCAGTACAGGGAGATCACTGCCTTCTCTGGGCTCTGTGGAACAATATCAACTAAAGATCAGCCTCATTTCTGTCACCTCTACCCTGAGCATGAGATGTACCACCTACGGGTGTCAAGCAGTGAGAGTTTTGGTCAAAGCTGTAGCATCCCCACTCCACACATCATGGCTCTGAACAAGTGTGTCTCTTGGCTTGAGGAAGCTGCTACAGGCAAAGCCCTGACAGCAACTCCTCTGTGAACCCCAGATACCCCAAATCCTTTAGAAGGGAGTGGGTTCCTACTTTTTATGCATGGAAAGCCAGTGGTAGCTCTCCTGTGACTTTCCACACAAAAAACTGACACAGATTGTAGGCAACAGGGAAGAAGTGACTTAACATTTTGTGACGTTGCACTACTGAAACTCAGAGTTGTCTCCTGCTCGATATTTCTTGTCTGTCTTAACCTATGATTCACAAGAATGTCAACAGGCAACAGCGTATGTAGATATTTTATCTGCTGCTGGGTTAGGATGGCAAAAAGAAAACTATTTTTGCAGAAAGCAGAAACCAACAAGAGCTTGCCTTTACTTTTTATCCAAAGGTAGCACCTAGTACAGAAGTTATTTTGTTCCTCAACTTGCATGATTTTATTGGTATGGCTGAAGATTTAAAAAAAAACAAAAAACAAAAAACAAAAAACTTACATCTAAATTGTAGCTCCACAGATTAATTTATTGTTGTCCAGTACAGATACTTCAAAAGAAACTAAAAATACATCTCTTTCTTCTGACTGGCAAACCTCCCTTCCAAACTCAGAAAGTCTTTTTATTTTTAACAAAAAGAAATACAAAATGCTTGATATGTAGAGTTTAATTCGACTTTTGATTTAACAATCTAAGAGTAAAAATTGTCATTAGTCAAAAGGGGTGATATAGTGGATATAATCTGTGATGTAAGAATATAGAAATTCAGTTATATTACAAAAATTAGAATTACACGTCTACGTGCTACCAGGGATTGTAAACCACTTCCTTAAATAATAAAAAGTTGAAAGGCAAGTGAAGTTAAGGTAATTATGTGACCTCCATTACCACAATGATACCTTTCAGAGGGACTAAAGTCAATAAAGTGTACTGCTGTGTTTGCCAATACACCGACAGCAATAATGAACAACTCTTGTGCTGCAGGCAGTGTCAGACAACACTCAGTCCATCTACCAGTTTCAATTTATTATTTTATTGTGTCTGTGAGCAGTAGAAATACATACCATGGATTAGGAAACACTTTAAGTCTGCAGAAAGAGTTTCAATGAAAGCTTTGTGCACTCTTTCTGGGTCAGTGACTACCTACTCTCCCAGATGTAACTGTGATAGGTGTGACTGAGGTGGACCTCACTGCAGAGTAGTATCAAACCTCGCACACATCCAACTACTTCTCAGAGAGGACTGGACTTAAGCTCTCAAAAAGGAAAGAAGGCATGTGAATTGATTCCAGGTCTTAAAATGACTGATCTAACTTGTACAATTTTATGGAGTGAGACAAGGGCATAATCCCTTGCCTCTGTATCCACACAGTGGAAACTACAGTTCTAGTTATGACACTCACTTTTGACAATTAAATACACCATATATACACTCAAGAGTGAAAGGTGGAGTTTGTTCTATTATTACTACTTATTTTTTAAGTAGTCAATAAAGAGAAGTGTATTTTCCCAGAACCAAAGCACCTAAACTGGCCTTCCAAAGCTAGATGATATGAATAGGTCTTAAAAGTGCTCTAGGAATTCCTGCTAGGTGAGAGTCTTAGGGAGGGAACACAGCATTTACCAATGCTAATATTTACGAAGAATGGGGCAAGAGGTGAATTGTCTGGGCTTGTGAACATTGTAAAGTTAGGTGCATATGGAGCTATAAACAGAAAGAAGAGGGGGGAAAAAGATGAAAGTAGAGAGAAGAGCAAACAATAGGTTAGTAACAGATTTGAGTATAAGGCAGCAAATAAAACACAACTACATATAAACACATATTAGTTATATATTTGTTTGCATGCAGCTGTAATACCATACCACAGATCATTTGCATAAACAATCTTTTAAAAGATAATAGAAACAAATATTGAAGATTAATGACAAAAAGAAAAACATTAAAACAAGAATAGCAAAATAATCTCTGCTCCTAAATATTCAGAGATACATTCAGAGTTGAATATTATCATTAACTGAAAAATATATGTCCTATTCTATATTTAATTTACCAACATTTTCCTTACAAAGCTAAGAGAAAGGTTTGGAAGGTCAGAATGTTTGAGAGCTTGCCTAGATAAAAAATAATTTTTTCATCAACTCTTGGGGTTTTTTTTCCAAATTATAATACCCTGTGATCATATAGCACAATCTCTATGCTGGGTTAACTGGCCAGTCGGTGCAAATTCTCAAGCAGGCTTTTGAAATGAATAAAGTTCTTTCTATTTCATATGAGTAAGGTTCATGCAGAGCTTTTGTACTAGATTGGCAGTCTTCCAACTACTTTCTTGCATTGTCTATATTATTCCGCTATTTTATATTGTAACTCTTCTGCTCTGGAGTTTACTGGACAGAGCTGATTGTGGACCATTTGTCTTTGCACCTTCCAAAAGACAGATACCTTAACAACATAATATGCACTGGGAAGAGAAAAGTGCACACTTGCATAACAACAGCCACTACAGTAGAAAAGCCTACAACAGCAAATCTGGGAAAAAAAAGTACTCAATGTAACAAAGGCAACAGTCTCAGACAGACTTTGGCCCTGTTTTGTTTTTTTTTTTTTTTCCCCTCTTATTTTACTCTGACAGCACTCCAGATAGCTGCACTATAGGGAGGAGCTGGCTATAACATCATTTTTCAAGAGGCCAACAGTGCACTTTACTTTCTGCAAGATTGCTCTTAGAATGGGTGCTGACATGGGCCAGTGTCTTAGGCAGATCTTTCATTCACTGTTGCCTAGGGTGGCACTTGGAAGACTGTTAGCAGATACCCAAGATGATTATAGCCCTTTGTACTGGGAAAATCAGCTCAACATGAGTGTGCTTTATTGATATTTAATTACAGATAAAATTAAGTTGTTTGAAGACCGATCTATCTATCTATATATATGTGACAGAGGTTATATCTGAGGACACCTCAAACTCCGAATGCTTTGTCTATGTGCTGAAAATGACTGTCATGCTAAGAGATGTTAGTCCTAGTGCAGAACAGAGCATCCTGAGCTTTTGACAGTTCTGTAGCATTCAGAAGGCCAGTGGTAGAAACCCCGTCCCTGGAAGTTTTTAAAGCCAGGCCGGATGGAGCTCTGAGCAACCTGATCTAGTGGGAGATGTCCCTGCCTGTGGCAGGGGGTTTGGAACTAGATCTTTCAGGTCTCTTCCAACCCTGACAATTCCATAATTCTATGAATATTTCTGCCTCATTGTGGCGGGTTGACTTTAGCTGGCCCCCAGATGCCTGTGAAATGCTCTATCACTCTCCTTTCTCAACAGGGTAGAGAAAGAAAATACAACCCCTAACATTCTGTGATTCTGTAATGGAAAAGCTTGAAGAACAAGATAAGGACAGGGACATCATCAATTACTAGCATGGGCAAACCAGACTTGTTTGCGGGAACATTAATCTAATGTTTTGCCAATTAATACCAGAGTAGGACAGTAAAAACAACAAAATAAAACAAACCCAAAACAAACAAACAAACCCACAAAACAAACAAGAAACACCCCACAAAACAAAAAACACACACAACTAAATCCCCTTTCTCCCCACCCTCTTCTTCCTAGGCTCAATTACACTCACTATTCTTCAACCTCTTCTCAAGCAATACAGGGGAATGGGAGCTGTGGTCAGTTCATAACACTTCAGCTCTGTTGCTCCTTCCTCCTCATGCTCTTGCCCTGCTTCAGCATGACATCCTTGACACGGGATATGGTCTTTCACAAACATCTCTAATGTGGGTCCTTCCCACAGGCTGCATTTCTTTAAGAAATCCTCCAGTATAGGAGAGTATTTCCAGTAGGGAAATACCTGATTCACCATGGTCTTCTCCACAGGCCACAAGAGAATTTCTGCTGCAGCAGATGGAGCACCTCCTCACCCTCCTTCTTCACTGACCTGGGTGTCTGCAGGGTTGCTTCTCTCATATATTCTCAGTTCTCTCTTTTGGCTACTGCATGACATTTTTTACCCCTTCTTAAATATATTACCACAGAAGGTACCACCAGCATCACTGGGCTCAGCTTTGGCCAGCAGCAGGTCTGTCTTGGCAACAGAAGCTATTCCTGCAGCCCACACCCAAACATTACCATGTGGCACCCTGGCCAGATGCCCACCTGCTCCATCAATCCCCCTTCTCAACTGAACAGGGGAAAGAAAATATAACAAAAGGCTTGTGGGTCAAGATAAGAACAGGGACATTGATCAGCAGTTGCTGTCACAGGCAAAACAGACTTGACTTGGGAAAAAAGAAAGTTGATTTATTACCAATCAAATCAGAGTAAGGTAATGAGAGAAAAAAAAACAATTCTTAAAACACCTTTCTCCCACTCCTCGCTTCTTCTCAGGCTCAACTTCACTCCTGATTTCTCTGCCTCCTCCCCTTCAGTTGCACAGAGGGACAAGGAATAGGGGTTGTGGTCAGTTCACATGTTGTTTCTGCTGCTCTTTCCTCCTCAGGAGGGCTCCTCACATTCTTCCCCTTCTCCAGTATGGGGTCCTAGTCAGGGGAGGCAGTCCTCCACAAAATTCTCCAATGTGAGTCCTTCCCATTGGCTGCAGTTCTTGATGAACCTATTTGTCAAAGATGAAATGTTTTGCAAAAATATTTTTGTGATGAGTTCAGTTAGAAGGTTCACCATTGTTATTCCAACCCTATTCCATCAATACTGTTGGAACAGCTCAATGACAGTTTAAAAACTTTGCAAACACAAATAAATGAATGAAATGACACAAAAAAAAGCCCAAGGTTTTAAAATTCTTAGACCGTATCTCAACATCTGAACCACCCCAATCTAAAATATTAGTAAGTCTTAGAACACAAGTAATCCGAAAGAAATGCAGTATATCAGGGTGCTGTGCCTTTTAGGGAAAAAAAAAAAAAAAAAAAACCAAAAAAAAACAAACCCAAAGAAGCACAATTTACTAATGTTAGTAATAAATTACTACTTGTAAAAATACGGTTGGGGTGTAAGAACAATATTAAACAAATACCTGAATGGAATAAGTGTTGCTACATCTTTACAAAAACGTGAAATTATGATATAATAACAGGGAAATCTAAAGACCAACACCTCACAGGATATTGCCCCAAGAAACATCTTGCGAACCTAGAAAAGCAAAATTTTTCACAAACTCTGATAAGCTGCCACCAATAACAAGGCAGGAACAACAAGTCAGCTTTTTTGATGGCTGTGTATTTTGCAGTTATCCCTTCAAGTATTACATTCCTGTAAGTAAAGGCCTTCTTGGGAGTCTGCTGAGGTCAACAGACACTGACCTATCTTTTTGTTCCTGTCCTAAAGCAGATTCTAATTTCATTACAAAGCTGGAAAAATTTAATGCTGATTGCTTGAACCTGCACACGTCTGGTTCTGTGTAAAAGTATACACCTATCAGAATAGCTTTTACTGTAAACATAATTAACTAAATTCACTTCAAAACTACAGGATTTTGAAGCTTTTGCTATTTTATCAGGGACTCTGAATAACTTGTGCCCTTCCCAGAATCCCAGAATGTTAAGGGTTAGAAGGGATCTCAGAAGATCATCTAGTCCAACCCCCCTGCCAGAGCAGGGTCACCTAGTCACATAGGAACACATCCAGGTGCATTTTAAATGTCTCCAGAGAAGGTGACTCCATCCTCCTGACACTCACCCTTTACATACTTTTAAACATTAATGAGGTCACCCCTTAGTCTCCTCTTCTCTAAGATAAAGAGACCCAGCTCTTTCAACCTTTCATCATACGGGAGATGCTCCACTTCATCATATATATGCCCTTCATAGACTGAAGTCATCCTCTCCAAAAGAAAGTGTACCAAGAGTTAGGAAAGACTCTTTCACCTTTATAATGGATTGCAGCTTATCTGGAAAACATTCTCATAATATAATTTCACCTCATTATTTCAAAGTACTCAATCACATTCCTTTCAATTAATTATTAATATTTATAAGTGAAAACCTGGAGAACTTGAAAGATGTTTGATACAGATTTAAAGATGTCTGAGGCTATTTGGAGATATCTGATTCAAGCTACACACTCAAAGGAGATAAGCTCTGAGATAGTTCAGAACAGACACAATTTTAGTGAATCTCAACATACATTCTGCCAAAATTTAGATCATGGCTTGCCTAAGATGTCATAGCTCCGTCCCATTTTTCCCATTTAGTATGTCTTTAACTGAAAGTTAAGCTTTACTCTTATGTGCTAAAGAAGACCTGACCTGAAAAACAGTCAGATTATCTTCACAAGCACAGATACAATATCCCTGTCAGCATAAAGAAACCCAACAATGTGCCTTTTAAATAGCATGCAGCCAGCAAATGGCCCTTCTGCTGTGAGGCACCCAGACCTTGCCACAGCCCCTAACATATCAACATTGCAATGCCTCCTATATCTACCCACCTGTCATGGTTTAAGCCCAGATGTCAACTAAGCATCACACAGCCTCTTATCCAGTCCCCACCTCTGGTGGAATAGGGGAGAGAAATGCAATTTCTACTTGTGGGTAGAGATAAAGACAGTTTAACAGGTAAAGCAAAAGCCATGTGCACAAGCAAAACAAAACAAGGAATTAGTTTACTACTTCCCATCAGCAGGCAGATGTTCAGCCATCTCCAGGAAAGCTAGGATCCATCACGTTTCACAGTTACTTAGGCAGACAAAATGTGTCACTCCAAATACCACCCATTTCCTCCTCCTTCCCCTAGACTTACATTGCTGAGCATGACATCATACAGTATGGGGTCAGCTATCCCAGCTCTGTCCCCTCCCAACTTCTTGTGCACCACCAGCCCACTCAGTGGCAGGGCAGTGTCAAAGAGAGAAAATGCCTTGGCTCTGTAAGCAATGCTCAGCAACAAGAACATCCCTGTGCTACCAACACTGTTTTCTGTACAAATCCAGTACACAGTCCTGTACTACCTACTATGAAGAAAATTATCCCAGCCAAAACCAGCACACCACCCTATCCCTCTACAAACTGCCATATTATTCTTTGTTGTATAAAACAAAAAGCTCTGAATGTTAAACCGTATTTGCTTGCATAATCATTTTACATTCAGTTAACTGTGAACAAATCCAGGCAAAGTTTATAAGCACTGCTGTAACTATTACAAGTGGAAGCTAAACATGGGTTAAATACCTCCTAATCCAGTGGAAAACAAATCTAGGATTATTTAAATATCTGCAAGCTTTGGACAGCAACACTTCCCTCAACTCAGACTATTCATTACATTAATAATGTTCTAGATCTTATTAATGAAAAGAGTAATGATCAAGTATATTGCCTTAGGGCTAGCTGTTAGCACAGATATTGGGAAATCAGACTGCAGAGAGAGGAGAAATAAATACATAAAACAGATCAAGTTATGAGTTGACTACGTATTTTGCCTAGCTGTTAGAGTCTTCCTGTTGCCATTGTGTTTTATCTGACTACATGACAAATAAAGCAGGCTTACTTAAAGAACAGCTTGTGATTATAGATCTTGTGTTGTGTTTTGCTTTTTTATTTTTTCCTCTGCTGAAAATAAAAAAATGGTATAATTTATTTTTAAACAAACTATTTTTCAACAGTTGGTGAGCAAGCGTGTGTTAATTTGCATGACCTATTATCTCCAGCATCTATTTGTTTGTAGTCTTTACTTTTAGAAGAATTGGCATTAATTATAAGTATGGAAGTAATTTGAAATGTCAGTTCAAAATTTTACAGCTTGGAACAGCTCATCCTTCAATAATTAAGTCAATAAAATTAACTTAATTTAATTTAAACAGTGATGCTTCTTTTTAGACCTTATGGACTGATTACAATTAGTACTTCATAATTAGTATTTTATTGATGTCCATACACTGGTTTACCAGGCATCATCAAGATACACTGATGATTGGAAGTAATTTGATAAACGTTCAGAACTGTTTCATTAATGGCATGCCTTCCAATTATGTAATGAGTTAATGAATGCATTTAAATGTTATGGAGATGAATTTAAAGGACAGCTCAACCTTAATTACTACACCATTTCCACAGTCTTCCCAAACATTCTAATTACAACTTCAATAGTTATCACCACTTAGTATACAAATATCAGGTTCCTCCATAAATGCAGTACTAGAACTTTTTTTTTTTTTTTTTTTTTATAAATGTGCTAACGCTGCTAAAATAACAAGGGGTCATTCTCCAGTAAAATAAAGACTTCTAGGGACTGAAGAATGATCTTTTCCCAGTCCTCCCTCATTCACATTTAATTTTCTCAAAGACTAACAGGCAGGACAGGGCAGAGAGCGTAACAAAACTAAACCCTTTCATCACTGTTTTAAGTTTTCCCCCATTCATTAAAAATGCCAAGAAAGAATGGAAGTAAGGATCATTATCCATAAGCAGGGTGTTTGAAAGCATGTACAGGCAGGTAGGGGAACTTTTCACAATTCTGTTTCAGCATAATTTAATAACTTTGGTGTCAAGGAGACCAGGACTGAACGCTTTGAAATCCGTGGCTGCCTAAACCCACAATAGCTTCACTCACACATGGAAAAGGTTTGGCCCCAGAAACACCTGGCACTTCCAGTGCTTTTGCAAAAGAGAAAGTATCTCAAGGAAAACAGTAGTTCTGAACTCAATGAATCCCCTGAAAATTTATTCTCTTGTGAGTGCATACAAACTCAGGTTTTAAGGAAAAGCAAAGCAAAACTGCTGTCTCTAAAGGACAGAGATGAATCATCAGCTACCAGATGGCTAATTTATAGCTGCAGTTTCTTAACTTTGCCATGTTTAAAGGGGCAGCTGATGGAAACGCACGCCAGGAAACATTTCTATAAAAGTTGACTATGCTATTAGAAAACCCATTCCTAATGGCAAAAGCCACTCTAGCACAGAAAATAGACTTAGGAAGAACATGATGGCTTTGCTCTCAGATATGCTCTAGCTTTACAAAACAGATATGGTTTGCACAAATCCCCTAACACATTACAAAACTGGAAGGAAAAGAAGTGTGTGATATCCAAAGATATTATGACAGTACAACCTGCCAAAAAGTCTGTTGTGCTTCTCAATCTCTTGACATTTCTTACAGCTTTAGAGGTCCTGATGGTATACAATGAGCATTATATGCATGGAAATAGAGTAGAAGGAATAATAAATAACAAGGTTTGAGTGGAACTTAAAATTTATGAATTGTTATTCCGTCCAATTCCCTAATTTCTGTCTCTCCCCTTCCTTATTTATTTTTCGCTGTCTATCTTCTCACAAAGCTCTCATACATTTTCAGAAAGTACTTCGGTTTGTGGTTTGTTTTTTTTTTTTTTTTTTTTTTTCCTTTTCCTTTTCATTGTTGTTGTTGTGTTTGTTTGTTTTTTATTTGTTTGGGGCTTTTTTTGTTTGTTTGTTTTTTCTTTTTAAAAAAAATTTTCCCCAATATATATTGTTAAGAGTGGAGGACAAAGCCAGTTTTGAGAGCAAAAGAGCAAGTGAGTTAGCTGTTCCACTATAGGCAAAGAACTGCTGTATGCCTTATGGCTGAAGGTAGTGGAGAATGAAGACACTGCCCTTAAATACAGATCTAAAATCTGTTTCCACCCTTGCACAGCTAAAGCAATACTGACTGTGGTGAGAGACTCTCTCTCCTGCACTGAAAAGGCAATGTCTGGAAGACAGACGGCAGCACAAGTGGTACAAAGAACAGACCGAGGCAGCATCGAAGCAGCACCCCACTTGATATATCTGCTCCTAAGTTATGTGTGCATCCTCACTGAAGAAATAAGATACACATAAAGATGGCAATCTGATGTGAAGATATGTATATTAGACTACTCAGGCATTTCATTGTACTTATGTGGATCCTTATGAATTCTTTGCCCCATGTACCTGTGAATAAGTCCTTGTAAAAAATCCCTCCCCAGCTTTCTTGTCTTGGGTGTGCAACACTGAACAGAATTCCAGGGGCATCGTGGAAAACAATGACTGCACTATTCTAACCTGCTTATATTTACTGAAAAGATAGTGTAAGAAAATAGACCTAAATGTAGATTTTTCCAACTTTAAACAATGATTACCAGTGTTCTGCTTCTATTTGCAGAGTAGGCCACAAGCCTCAGTTATGCAACAATAGGCTAAAGTGACTCTTCTACAACACTTACAAGCACCTATGCTTGTCTATCTACTCCTTTTTGATAGAAAATCCAATTTGTCTATCAGCATTTAACATTTCCCTCAAGAGCCTATATTTCAGATCAAAAAGGAACATTGCACTTTGTTAACTGGGAATCTAATAGATATGACAATATCACTATCCAAGTATTTTTAAGCCAGATTCTTAACAACTAATAAAGTGAACCCTGGTTTTAGAAAACAATGTACCTTTAGAGACATGATTATTTTTTTAACTTCTGAGGTGGAGAATGATATTTTTATTTTCTTTTAAACAGTATTACATAGACCAGTGGCACAAGTTTTGGCAATCTGTTTTGGCAGAGGACTTTGGAGCCCTGGTGGCTCAGTGGTTGGACTTGATGATCTTGGAGGTCCCTTCCAACCTAAATGATTCTATGATTCTAAGTATTCGGTATAAAGTGAATTACCTAGACTCAGCATAAATGTCAAATGAATGCAATGTATTGATGTTGGGTTTTAGGTCAGGATTAATTTTAGAAAGTATTCCTCCCATTTTTCATGAAATACACATTCAGAATACTACATTGGTAAATGACTGTAAGACTAGAGTCCTACAGACTGAAAATGCTTATGTTTTGCCTTAATCTAACCACAACAGGGTCAAAACACCTAAATTAGGTTAAAAGTCAAGTGTGTTTTTCTTAGAGTTTCTAAAATCAGGGGATTTTATTAAAGTCAATTAGCAAAGAGACCCATCAAGATCCTAAAAGTTTGGAATTATAAGAAAATAATATAACAAAGTTTAACGCAAGGTCTTCTAAAGAGGAAAGAGGGTTTTGTATTTAAATCTTTAAATCAAATTGATTTTCTGCACTTACAAGCTTCAATAAATGCATCTGAATGGTCTAGCCAGATTCACACATACAACATGGAAGAAAAAAAAAAAAAAAAGAAAAAATGACATGTGTCACATACTTGTGTTTCTTGAGTTCCTCTTAATTACCTGTATTGTGGTGCTACAGTGCTGCAGATTTTCTCACCTTAATACAGGCAATATTTCTCCATTTTACTACTAGGAACAGCATCCTGGGAGTGGTGTCCTGGAAATGGTATTCTGTTATCAACAGAAGCCATTCTTAGCCCCTCTTAAACCCATATTTGTACATATCATTTCATATTGTATTCATATTGATTTTTCATATTTTTTACAAATCTCTACAGAATTACCTTCTGAATTCAGAATGAAGAATATTCTTATGAATCTCTTCCATTCCACTCTAGCACAAGGCCTTTAAATGATCTAATTTGAAGCTAATATTTCCAATAGATTGAAGTTCATTAATATTCAACCGTTTCACATTTACATGTGTAAGACTCTCTAAAAGAAGAAAAAAAAAAACACCCACATAATTCAACTTGCATTTCAGTTTGGTTCAAGCTCTGATTTCTCTCCAGATTCTGTGAAGTGTTGTGCAAACTGTTAGCAATTCATTTTTTTTTTTTTTTTCTCTCTTGTAAACTAGTCTGTGTTTTGGCTTTAATCCAGTGTATAAAACCAAAATGTAATAACAAGCTCCATGAGCAAAATGTCATTCTGTCTAGCAACTGAAGCTGCAGCACCTAACTGTGCTAACTAGATCACTGACAGTTCAACACTGTCAATAAATTACAGTATTGGTATGAGTAATATGTATACTTAAGGCTACATGTAGTGGGAATAAAATGCTCTTCTATTGTCAAAAGTGTATCATTTCAGAATCTTCATAGTGGAAGCTTTCTTGATAGCTCAGCAGGCTAGCAGACAAGAAAGCTAAGAGATAAAGACCAGTGCAATGACAAGTATAGATCCTACGTGTTTCTGGAGCGTCATGATATAACTGCAACCTTATTAGAGAAGCAGATGAGGGAGGAAAAAAGCATATAGAGTTTAATCACCATGTGTATTCTGGTAGTTTAGTGTTGCTGATGATGTTCAAATATCAGGCCTGATAATGCTAACTAAAGCTTTGAAAATCATTCTGTTTTGTTACACAAGCCTCCCCCCCTTTCCACCCCCGGCTGCTGAGGACATTTACAGCTACACAGGAAGCAAGATAATATTGCAACTATACTGTTTGCCTTTTATCCTAGGGGGAGGAGAGCTAGGAGAGATGCATCTGGAAGGTGTGACTGACATCTTAAGAAAAGCGAGTGTGAAAGTGCCTAGGGGAAAGTTTCATTTATTAGAACAGCTGTCCTAGTTATGCTTCTTTCATGGCTACTGGTGTACCTTTTATGTTGATCTCCCTCAACTTCACCAAGCAAAGTTTTCACACTGTAGTGGGTTGAACTTGGCTGGCTGCCAAACCTCCACCCAACTGCCCTCTCGCTCCCTCTCCTCAACAGGGCAGAAGGGAGAGAAAATAATTTGAAAGAGCTCATGGACTGAGATAAGGACAGGGAGCACTTACCACCACAGACAACTTGGAAAAAATTAATTTGATTGCCAATTAAAAACAGAGTTGGATAGCAAGAAAAAAAAATTAAAAAAATGAAACAACCCAAACCACAAAAACCAACACATCTTCCCTTCTGCTTTTCAGACTCAACTTCAGTCTTTTATCCCCAATGCCTCTATCCTGCACGTGATGCATGAGCCATGGCGAATGGAGTTTGGGATGCATGAGATTTTTAGGAGCCATGGTGATATGGGACACTGTCTCTTGAGAGACTACATACTACATTTGTCTCCCTTAGTTCTGGTATCAGTTTTTAGCAAAAATATACTGGATTGATATAACAATAGCTTAAGACCTACACAAGTAATGTTTTTCAGATGCATGCCTTTCCCTCTCTTAGGAAGTCTTGAATAAATGCAACTGGTATCAAAACAAGGCTCCTTATAACATTTTCCTCTAGAAGTGCTAAGGCTTTAAAGCATAATTCCTTGTTACATAATTGAATAAATAAAGGGTTTCTCCCTCTGATCAACCAAGTTACTAAGAAAAAAAGGCAGTTTTTGGAGTTGGACTATTCTCCTAAGGCAATTAAGATGAGAGAATTCTAATATAATTGCATTGGTAAGACAAAAGCAAAGCAAGCAAAGAAAATTAAATTATTCAGGAAAAAACAAAAACCAACCAACCAACCAACAAACCTAAAAAAAAAAAAAACAGTTTGGTGGTCCTTTGTTCGCTTTACCCAATCAGTATGTTCTGCTCTTTGTCTAGCAGTTACCCCTCTAACCCCCCTAAAACAAAGAATCACAGGGGGGAAGAAAAAAACAAACAAAAAAACCCCAGCACAGCCCTTTTCCACTCACTTTAGTGATCCCACATGTGTATGCCTTACTACCTTTTAATCTGGAAGGCACCATCCAATACTACACTTTAAGGTGACCACCCTGTAGCGATTGAAAGTCCATCAGAGATGCAGGTAGTAAGGTTCTGCAGATACAACTTCATCTAAAGGTGTGCCAGGTTTACTGCTAAACTGTCGGCCTTCAGAAAGTAATTCAGTGGAATCAGCACTAAGCTTTAGACAATCTTTATGACACTTTGAAACATCAATACTCCCCTCTTTGTTTAAAAAAAAAGCCAACATGATACAAACACTGGCCTAAGTCTTCTCTCCTGTCTCAGTTGCTCTTGACCTTTCTTGGATTTTTGTCTGTATAACTCTTGTAAGACTGTAGTTTAAGCACCTCACTGAGCAGTACCTACATGTAAAAAACTCTTATCAGGTTTAAGCTACTGTCCACACGGCAGAACAGAGTAGGAGGAGAAAGAAATGTTCTTTCACTTTGCAGAAGTATGTATGGGGAGAGTGGGGGTCCATTTGTGTTATAAGGTTTTAGTTAAATGAATACCCTTTATTATAAAATACCCTTTTACCCTTTATTATAAAATAAGCAGATTACTTGAGAGATAAATGTATCTGTGTACTTAGACAAGAAGTGGGAAGTGCTGCTCTCCCCCATCACCTCTGAAACACCCCTTATTTCCCAGTGCACAAGGAAAGCTGAACAAGTAAAGAACTGAACAGTTCCAGAGACATACGTGCATTTGATTTACCTTAGAGGAGTTTAATCTAACAGTCACACAGGACTAACATCAGGATACACGAGATACAGGACTAAAGAAAAGACACAGAGGTCAGAAGTAGAACACTAAATTACTGACAGATTTAGTAAGTAATACCACAAGTGGACATGACATTTCCCACAAAAATTATTAAGGAAAAAGCATGAACCTGAAACCTTACAATTTACAAGAACTTACAGTGAAAAAAAAAAAAAATTAGAGAGGCTGAAGAGGAGTAAAGGGAAATAAGGTTTTAAAAATAATCAGAAAGAGCTAGCAATATAAGTTTAAGCAATCTGCCATCAAGAATCACGCAAGCAGAGAAGATATGGATATAGTATAGCACATGCTTTGTGAAAATGCTGTTGGAGAGTGTTTTTCAGTAGGTATAAGAGTAGATAAGTTAAATGAAGACTAAAAAGAAGCTTCAAGTAAATGATTCAAGCACTGAATTCAAAGTACAAAAGAGATAGGAAAAGTTATTAATTTGCAATAGCAGAAAAGTGTGTTTTGAAGAAGGGAAACAAACCATCCTTGTGCAGTTTGTGGGACTGTCTGAAATGGTATGAGATTTTCAAATTAGACTTCAGCTTTTAATATTTCTTCAGCACTGACATATGTAACAAGCAAAAATACAAGCATACCTGCTGGGTAAGCCTCAACTTATGTGTTAAGAATTGACCTCTTTAGAAGACTTTACTCAGTAAAATTTGTATGCTTACAAGATAGCATTTAGTCATATAATTTTGATAATGGCACAAATTAGTGCTACTATACTTGTCTTTCTAGAAAGAACTTTATATTTTGAAAGAAAAGTCAAAACCTTGTCATTACGTAGCTTCTAAGAAAGATCTTTTCAACGACATTTTTCAAATGAAAGAATTCTTCTGTTTGTCTGAAACGTAAAAGGAATCACAATCCCTGTGTTTTATGAATCAAACAGAAGGGAAAAAAAAAACATCTATCTTGCCATTTGTTTGGGATAGCTTTTTGCTCTATAAATCCGCATGAACAATGAATTCAAACAGGTTTTTATCTTGTTTTCAACAGAAACCCGACGTAGACAAAAACCTGTACTTAAATAGTATTATGGCTCAGATATATGCTGACAAACCCCTGCAAATTCAAAAGCACGAGCATCTTTTAAATTACATATTTAAATCTGGAAGCTCTGACTTTTGTGCTTTGCCTTCTTTGTCTGCTCTGAGTGGCTTTTCTCTTTTGTCCAACATTAATATATAAAATGTACTTTACACAATCTCAAAAGGTTCTGAAACATACATTCAGTGGCAGCCATTCTAGTCTCCCTGGATGACAGATACATACAATTCACAATTGTTGAATTCATACTGAGGATTTTTTTTAAAGGTTTACAATTTAAGTGGTTAACATGAGTTTTGGCAACATATGATTTAAACCATCCTCAGGGCTTTTGAATACATATATTCTGATAAACTTAGCAATTACATAAAAGCTTTTACTACTATGGACAATAGCAGCTCCTATCCTTCATCTAAACTCTTTAATTTTGTGGATCATAAATGCAAAGACCAACTGATTCAAGGGCAATATTAGTCTTTAATGCTGATCGAGTTACTAGGCATGTGTCCTAAATTGATGTGCCTAAATTTCATTATGGAATTTTAATTGCATAGAAAAGAGCATTTCTAAAATGGAAGTGTTCTTCATTTCTACAATACCCAGGAGCAATAATTCACATATAGACTAATGGCCTGTAAAATTCTGCTTGTTGTTTAACTGCAAAATTCAAGTAATGTGTAAGGACATGAAACGCTTCCAGTGTAGCACTAACTTTAAGATCGTTTATTTAGTTCTTCATCTTTAGTAGATCAATATTCATTCCCCAGCTTACTTCATGGATTTACTTTGACATTAAAAGTAATAGTAGATGCTGTAACTTGCATTAAGCACCTCACCTTGCTGCTTACAGAAGCCTGTAGACACCATCCTTGAGATAAACTTTGGGTGGTTAGTATTAGTATCTGGCACTATGAATGTGTGTGCTACTTTGGGACTTTTTTGACGAGCAAAACAGAAGATAATTTTCCTGGTTGTGCAAAATTCATGGTTTTGTTTGCAAGCATAAAGGATGAATGCACATGTAGAGAATGTGCTAGATTGTAAGTACTTCCTTCCCATACAACATGCTGCTACAGAAGAAAAACTAAATACCTTGTCAGCTCAGGCTATGTCCATATGCAATATTAATTTTATGCCTGGCATGTTTCCTCATCAGTTGACCTCCCACTATCAGTTGACATTTTTAGAAGTCACATAGGCAGTAAAGTTTCAACAGAGCCCTGCAGAAGACAAAAAAAAAAAAAAAGCATGGCATGATTTATGGCAAAACCTCTGCTTAGTTGTTCACTTTATTAATGCACAGAATGTCACTTGTGGATGTGGGAAGTATAGCACAGAGTGGATTTAGAATAAAAGTGCTAACAGTCAAAGTATGGATTTCCTCCCCCACCCCCACTCTACTGGGGAGTAACATCTCAGGTTCAAGACCAGGGGTCAGCGTGGATACAGAACCTACAGCTACTAAAGTTCAGTGAAGAGTTGCAGCCTGGGAAATGAAGACTGACCCTCACTCAAGTAGAGCTACACAGTGGATTACAGACTGCATGCCAATGTTTGGCCTTTCATATGCATTTGTACAGATGTGTTTTCTACAAAGTTAGGTTCACATGTTCTTTAAGCAATATTTGAGTGTAAATGCTTATGTAAGGACATATTTAAGAGTCTCAAACTCACATGGAAGTTTTTCTGATGAAAAACATTCCTGAATATACAGCATAGCAATGTTATTTATTTATTTATTTATTAAATAACTGTATGTTTACAGAAATCATTACTTTTTTTTTTCCTCAGATTTAGAATTGCAAAGGCATGGCCTCCTACTGGACAGTTTGAATCAGTTAATCACCTTCAAATACCAACAGTGTACACTCTACCTGCAAAGATGGTTCCACAAGAAGGTTCCAAAAGTAAAGTTAAATTAAAATGAATACAAAAACCCCCAAACACCAAAAGTCAAGCAAGAAACTTATTAAAACACAGAAGTTAAACTATGAAAGCTAGGTTTCCCCCATTGAAAATGAAGAAAAATATATTTTTTAATAACTGTGCTATCTATCTATTTGTTAAATCTGTAACCAGGGTTTAACATGCTTCAATACATAACTAAAACTATGGAATGTTATCATGGTTAATTTGAGGCATGTGGAGTTTGATTTTGTTTTTTTAGGTGAAGACTTTTTTTCTAGAGTATGATAGCAAGTGAAATGAAAGATAGAGCTTCTTTAATTCAAGTACTTCGGGATTATCCTTTTTTTTTTTTTTTCCATTTAGGTACATACAAAAAAAAAAGTATCTTAAAATTTTGCCTTTCTTAATTCTGTTACTTGTGCTTGCATAATCCTTTTGACACTTGACCTGTCTATATGCCCACCAAAACATCATGAGGCTTGCCTAGTGTTGTGGAAATTTTACATGCCAGCCACCATAATGGGGTTTAAGTCTAGGATTCTGCTGAGCCAGCAAACCAAGAGAGATTCTTCTATAAGGTTATCTTTATTAACAGTGTTACAGCTCAAGCTAGGCACCTGTAAAGAGGGACCCTGAACAAAGAAATCCCTGGGTAGTTATACCCTTACAATTGAAGTTTCCCACCCTTCATGTGATAGTTAGGACCAAAAGTGATATAAAGGTTTGGGGTCTTCTTGCTTCTTACTGGTTTGTTTGTTGTTCCATTAATAGGCACTTGCCTATTTATGCAGTATACCATGGTTCTATATTCTGTTTCACATCCCCTCAGGTTGGTTTCAATGGGTTCTGTGGTTAGCTCTTCAGCATGGTGTCATACGGCTGTTCCAGTTCATTTTCCATGGCCTATAAGCTTTGTCGACTAATGTTAAACTACTACTGCTAAGTGTTAACTTTATAACAGTTCCTTTCCAGAACAGCCCTGCTTTTTTCATTAACATTCGTATTATAATATGGGTTATGGTTATTTCAATGCACACACAACTGGTATTAACAATTGTACACACTCCCCCTTGTGAGTCTAACAAAGTATCTAATGCCATTCTGTTCTGCAGTGTAATTTTAGACAGCTGTAAAATTTTTTTTAACACCATAATTGCAACAGCAGTATTATTGCCAAGAATCTCTATTGCTGCTGAAATATTAAATAAGGCTTTATCTAGTTCACTTACTCACAATCAGGGAAGAAACCATCTAGCAAAGACATGGAATGCTGTTGGCTTTTCTACTAGTGGATTATTATCTTCATCCCTATGAACAAATTGTTGTAACCATAACACAGAAACACAAAACAAACATAACACAGAAATATTAGGAATAACAGCTTCTAATGTACAAGTTCCTGACCAATCTCCTTGTAAAGTTTTGCAAGCTCTCTTACTGCATATCCAAAACTACCCTTTTCCTTCAGATACAGGCCAAGGTGTGTTGGAAAAGTCTCCAAGCATACTATCTATTCGTATTTAATTGTTTAGTTACAATCATTAAAGTTGCCCACATGAGCATAAGTTTACTGGGACGAGCATGACATTTTACACATGTTGCATGTTAATTCTTTGCCTCTGGTATTCCCACCTCCCATTGTTGTCAGTCAATGTGGTCTCAATGGAAAGCAGCATTTAACATATCATGGACTGTCTTATGGAAAATTGGTATAGGGATCGCTAACAGGGAAACATTTGAAACTGGGTGGCTTGGAAGGTGAGCACATATCCAAGAATTAGATTTTTTAGTGACATGGACTATGGTTTGTGATAGCTAGAAATAGAGATTTCCCCTCCACTAGTAAAGGGGCTGTATAGATTTAGATACTCCCTCCACCCATGTAACAAGCATAGTGACGGTCAGTAACTTTACCCATAGAATTTCCATAATTTCCTCAGGCACTTGGAAATTTAATGTCAAAGTAGCTCTAGGAAATAAATTCATTTTCTGAAACAGTGGTCATGACAGATTCTTCCTCCAACCATTATTTTTTCATCCACTGAATGGTCCTTCAGCAACAGTTTGACATGTGAATTGTTGATCCAAACTTCCTTTCCTGCAACTTCTACAGCAAAGTAAGGAGAAAAGACAGCATACAGCCCTTCCCACCAAGTTCCAATTCAGATTTATATGAAAATATTTTTATTCAAACTCTAGCCCTATGCTACAAATCATGTACCTGCAACTATAGAGGGGTGGGTTAGTAACATTGAGCATGATCCCTTCTAATTTTGAAGCTTTCTTTCAAAATTCAAACAGCATGTTAAATGCTGATCTCCATTCAAGAAGCTGGTTTTGTCTGGGATATAAGTCCCCAGTATAGCTAAAAGTCTTCCCAAAAAGACTAAGGCCCTGCCAAAGTCCTAAGGATTTTTTTTTTTTTTTTGAGGCATTTTGAATGTCCAATAATGCTAAACTTAATGCCTTTGGCCGTTTTAACCCAGTATGTCTGCAAATTTTAATTGTAGTCTCCTTAATAGTTCAATTCATCCTTTGTTCCTGCTCAGATGCTTGAAAGTTGTGAATATGCAATCTTTTTTTCTATTCCTGAACTTTTGCAGCCAGTTAATTGTTTCTGCTTTGAAATGTGACTCTGATTCAATGTTTGAATATGGAGTGGAAGTTACATTTACAAGTACAAGCACTTGCTGTACACACACATGTTGGATGTTAAGGACTCCTGCAATTCCATCAATATAACTTTCAAAAGGTGTTTATGTCTGCTGTGGCAATTTCTGCACATTGTTTTGTTTCAGAAAGGACTATAAAGTTTTATGGGTTTGTTTGGGTTGGTTTTTGTTTGGGGGGTTGTTTGTTTTCAAAGTAAAGTCCATTCTTTACAAGCCTATGACTAATATGTAACAGAAAAAAAATAAATGTTTTGCAGAGGCACATAGTAACTGCTACTCATGCATCAGACAAATAAGATGCAAGAAGGGGAGAATTTGTCCATGCTCACTTAATTTTGAGATCTATCCATTGTAATTTACAGACAAGAAACTCATCTAAGCCTAGGAATATCCACCTTTATTCTAGCTTTGACATGATGCCAAATCTCAGGTAAGTCACAGTTTCTGTTGCCCAGTCAGACCATGATAGGTTAGGAGTCATCTGCCTTACAATACATTAACTCATACACAGAGATCTGTACTATAATCATATGGGATATATTAGGGAGAGGAAAAGGAGTATTATGAGTCTGATTCACAACATTTTAGATGAGAATGCTAAGAACAGGCTGCAACAAGCCTCAACCTGAAGACCTGTTCACTGGCCATAACAGGAAATCAGCATGCCTCACTCAGACTTCCACATCCACTGTATAATGCTACAGCCATGTATGACAGAACAAAATCCTGCCCTCCTTCCCCCCACCATCCCAGGAGTTAAATTACTAGGAAGAGCTATGACTTAATCTGAGACTTGGCAGCAAATCATAGGAGTTCCAGGCTCTTTTCCCAACTCTAAGTCACCTGCCTATATCTGCCAGACCTCACTGTAATGTAGATGTAAGCTAATTGTTTCAACTAGCTTACCTGAGCTGAAATCAAAGTGTATTGCTCAAATATTCTTGGCTTGCCCAGCACAATTAAAAAGACAGTACAGTAGAATTTTTATTGCTTGGACATATCGCATTTTTAACATTGATTGAAAATGTAGCAACTACTAGTGCAGTAGCATAAAAATGTGAAAACAGTCCATAATTTTTACGTCTGAGAATGTCTGCTTTGCCAAAACCAGGAAGTAATAGAAGATAAAAGGTGTACGTATTTTTGTATACACCAAATATTTTAATTACTTTGGTAGACAAAAAAAAAGTGAGCATTTGAAGATTTCAGACAAATTCAGGAGTAACAATGTTCGCTGCTACCAGCTCTCCAACACAACATTTGACTTCACTGAAATATATTTTGATTATTTTAACATGGAATTAGAAATAGAACACAAAAATTATTTTATTTTGTTAAGGGTTGGGGCTGGGTTGGCCTCTAGGCAAATGATAAATGCTCTATATTAACCTGTCTCCTTTCCCAAAGGGGAAGAGCAAGAGAATAAGGGAGAGAGGCTTATGGATTAGAAAAATATAACAGCTTTATTGAAAAATAATAAAATTAAATACATACAATCCCAATATCAAACCCAAACCCCTGATGACAATTACATCACTGTCAGCACTGATGCCATGGAGCAGACAGAGGGGAAGTAGAGACTGGGCTCAGTGGTAGACAGGAACCAGATTCCAGAGCTGGATTCTGGAACTGGATTTAGGAACACACAGATCAGGATTGAATGCAGAACAGGCAGTCCAGTCTGAACACTGGCTACTGAAGAAGAGAACCTGACCCTTGCATAGATGAGGTTCTTAGGGACATGGTTTAGTGGTGGGCTCCGCAGGGTTAGGTTAACAGTTGGACTTTATGACCTTAAAGGTGTTTTCCAAATGAAACAATTCCATGATCCCTCAGCTTTATACTGAATATGTTGTATAAGGAAGAGAACACCTCATTGGTCAGTTTAGGGTGACCTGTCCTATCTAATCCTCTTTGCAGGTGCAGCCTTTTACTTTCTGCATCCCCAACGTGGTACACAAGATTCATCAGTGACCTTGGTCTCCTAAGAAGAAAGTATAAGCAAGATCCTTTCTGCACACCAATCCTTGGTGGTAACTTTAGACATCAAGTATTATCACTGCTAGAAGCAGACACTGTCTGAAAATATGCCATTAACTTCAGGAAGTGCAGTTACTTAGAGACTGAGCTGAACAGTAAAATCACTGAACAGAATTAGTCCTGTTTTCCAACACAAACGAGGACATGTTGACACCCCGCCTTCTCTAGTAGAAAACTCCTAAGTCTTTAGATAGCAGAGAAAACAAGAAAAAAGATTGAATCTTTCCTTTCTTAGCTCATTAAATCCACCCATACTGTATCATGTTTTTTTTCCTCTCAATAGTCTTAAGAGGTAGATAAATACTCAACACAGAAGTATTCTGTATTACTTATTCTGGGTTACAGCATCTATTGATTAATTCCCTTAGAGCAGTGTTTTTGTTTTCTGGACTCCATTGTTCATCCTAAATTCTAGACATTTCAGTTAGTCTCAAAGCTACTTGTAGTATTTCTAAGACATTTGCAGTTCATTATGATCATTTGCACACATCTCGTACCACTGGATTAACTCAGTGCCTGTACTGTCATAGGACAGGACCCAGGGTGAGCAGACAGTTGCCCAGAATGAAGGAAAACAACAGCCTGCTCCTCTAAAGGCTGTGTAGCCAGAATAGCTCATTTCTCTTATCTGAAGTCCCTTTCCCTATTTTTACCTTCACTTAGCCCTTTCCACTCTTTTTACCTCTACAAGGTGATATCTAATCCTTGCCTGCTTTACTTTCAACCTTCAACCTCTATAATTCCAGCTGCTCATGTTCACAGTTCCTCCTAGCACTCTGCCTCTTCTTCCTTGTGCCCAAGGACCTTGTCTTACCCTCCTCCTTGTTGCCAGAACTTATTTTCTTGGTTTTATAAAATTGAGTCTTGTCCTATCCTTGAGGCACATAAGCATTGCTTGTACTGATAAGAAGCCTTTAGCGAGCAGCATTAAGTTAGTGCCATCCACCTTTAAATAAGCACAGTAATATTTATTCAGGGCAACAGCAAAGAAGAGTGTGAGCAAGCTCAGAGGGCCTGTTTTCCAGCAATAAGTCCGTCTTATAGTTGTTGCTAAGTGTCTCTTCTTCCTGCTCCAGATCTTCGGATAATCTGCTGAAGACAACTCTGGGTCTTTGCTTTCTCATGATGGAGGAGAAAGGAGACCACTTTAAAAAAAAAAAAATACAAACAAACCATGACATCTCCCCCCACTTGCTTCTGTTCCAAGGAAAAAACAGTCAAAGACCTATATCCCAAACTGAAGACCCCTTTAAATGTTCCAGAACGAGACATGTTTAACCATTGGGAGCAGAGTCTTTAGAGGTCTGGGCCAGCCAGCATTAGATATCTAAGATTGTGTTTTAATTACCTTAGGATTTTATTTTCTGTGACTGTTCCACACACCCACTCTGCACACCCCATTTAAAGTCATTAGTAAACCCAACAGAAAATAGCTTGGAAGAAAGTAAGGGAGAAAAAAAAAAAGGCAGAAAGCTGTGCTTCTGCAGCATCTGCACTTGAGAAAATAGTATTGAGGTATTCTATGCGTGCACCTCTATGCAATAATCACTAGATAATCCCTGTTGCCATCCACAGGAGTCATGATTCTGTAGCTCTGAAGTCACAGTAATAGGAAGATGAAAATGATTCATTCAGATCAAAACAGAAGTTTATTCTACCCAGAAGGAAACCAAGCCTCTTCCTCTAGTGCATTCAGAAAGTTATTTTCTGAGAGAAGAAAAGTATGGTTTTCTTGGCCTTAAGTGTATTATTCCATCTCAGGTGATAATCTATACAACAGAGATAAAGTGGATAACATATCCAGAACGTTATATACTGTATTATCATCTTTATTGAACGTATATTCTCAGTAGTAACACTTTGAAATCTTGTCAATTGGCAACAACTAAATCTACAAGGACAAGCTACTGCTGCCAGGAGCGGGTGTTCAGCTCCACTGACTCCAGACAAGGTATACCTGCTGATCCCAGGAAGGACTATGACCCCCAGTCACTCTTCTCTCTCAGAAGAGTTAGGGTGTAGGACACAGGAAATACTGCATATTTCTCTAAGGGCTTTAGCACAATCTGCATGCAGTGTGTGAAAAATAGCAAAACTGCAGCATACTGAAAGGTTGACAGTGTCCTTTTGCTAACCTACTTCTTCAAAGAAATATTCTCTCATCAGCTTATCCTTCTTCTGGCCCTCAGCTTGAGGTCTTTGTCCTCTTTCCCTCCTCTCTACTGCGCATTAGAATCAAGCTCTGTAGCTAAGCAGTCTTCTCCAGAAGCAAACTATATAGGCTCATTTTGAATTCTGAAAATCCACACCCCAGTGAAATGTGCTTAGAGGTAAATTTGAAGTCCTTTTATATAGTTTTAGTCCTACAGGTCTTTTACTGTTTCAAATACTTCCTTCCATACAAAATACTTTCTTAGGATGCTGGTGAGTGTGCAGGCTATTCCTGTTTCTCTAACTCCTTACTCTGGAAATAAAATATTCCATGTTAGGACTCAAGCAGTGGAAAGAAGCAATGATATGCAGGGATTGGGGCAGGCAACAAGGAGGATGTTGTCAATATAAAACTAAAACTACAGCAGCAGCAACCACCACCAAAAAAGCCACATGCAATTATTGCTGCTAACACTGGTGTACTGTAGCTGAAAATACTTAACTTCTCTAAAGTTAGGTATTTGTGTTTAAGGCCTTATTCCAGAATCCTTGCTGACATTATGCAGATGACTATAGGTATCATTCATACATGTAAGGACTATTAAAATTTACAGAGCCTGGACTACCCTTACCACAAATCCTACCATAATGATGCTGACACAATGAGTAAGGGAATATACTCACTTCTATTAACCGTGCTAGACATGCTGGTGTTCACATCCAGAAACAGGAAAGGATACAGTAAAGTCCAAATCTATTTTAGTTTAAATTTATTTTGTCAAGGAAAAATTAGTTTAAAAGGCATTAGAACATAAGGGTTTATGCTACAAAGAAATGACTGTACTTTCCCTCCCCTTTTCAACTCAAGTATTTCACTAGACAAACTGTACAAACAGTACCCTACTGCTGGTAACAGGAAAAGTGGATACCAAACGCTGCTTTCCCAGGTATATGACAGGCACTGCAAATAAACTCTATGTACCTGTGTTCCCTCTTTTCAAATAAGTTGGAGATTGATAATGAGCAAAGCAGTAGACAGAGAACAGAAAGCCAGCTTCTCACTTTGTTACTTTTCAGAGCATCACCTCAGCCATGCAGCTTAAATGCAATCCCAGGCAGCATTACAAGTATGGCTGCACAACTCAGAGGAATAGCCCACAAGCCCCATACGTTTCAATTATATTCAGTATAGTAATCCCCTTGAAAGGCTGGCACAGACTATACTTTGTAACTAGATTTTCAGAGTTTTATATAATCCCTGCTAAACCCTTAGTATATTTGTCAAACAGTCAGGGAGAAACCTAAATCTCCTAAAATTAGGTATCAAAGTTAATTGGATAGTTAGAGCAAATTATTTACTTGAAGCAGGTTATCTAGGTTGCTCCTGCACCCTGAGTTATTATGTTCCCTCATTGCCTGTAGGGGAAATCTATGGGAAACCCAGAACAACTTGGAGCAGGCATCTATTTTTTAGATACCTGGGTTATGATTTGCCTCAAAAAGTAAATTGTGATTTGGCATAACTATCAATACTGCAGGCATATCTTACTCTGCTTGCATTACAAGACAGGTAAACAAGTTTGGTTTGAGGAATACCCAAGCATGCATCACCCTAGATCTAGACATCCACTTCTCCTAATGTGCTTTGATTTCTTTAAAAGGAAGCTGGACCTGTGTTGTGTGCTACAACATTACCCTGAAATGGGGCAAAAAAATGGGAAAAAACTGTCCACCACTTCTCTTCCAGAATGTGGCAAGTGTGTTGCTTTGCAGAAGATACGATCATGCTTTCATAGTAATATAGGATCTGACAACAGTAATTTACAAGTACTCCTGGAAACCAACAAAATCACTCAAAACCTAAACAAACAAAAAAACACCCCATCAAACTGAAAGAAGCAAAACAAAGAAATACAAACCCACGAGAATTTGTGAAATAAATTTCTGCAAGTGATGAAATTAGGAAAACAAAAATCACAAAGCTGAACTTCAGTTTGTGTTCCACAGCATTTAGTAGATAATCTAAAAGTAAGTCTGAACTGCCCCTAGACCTGGTATTTTAAAATTCTTCTGCATTTTATCTAATCAGGATATTTGAGGCTTGCAATATACAAATAATTCAGCTTAAATTCCTAATACATGGGTTTCTGTATGTACCACTTAAGCACTGAATCTGTACACAAAATTTATTCTTTCCATGATTGTCAGGTAAACCTACTAATCAGTTCAGGAACTGGATTTACTGCTGTTAAAAGAGAACCCAAACCAACAAAACACAAACCACATACACCACTGTTTGTTACCCCCAGCTGCCATGGTTTTGGTGATCTGTGAATATTTTAACATTTAATTAAAGCCCAAGATCCCAAAGACAAAAATTTTAACCTTCCTTTTTAAAAGGGAATGAAGATTTTCTTGTTGCAGAGAAGAGTTTAAAAGTGCTCACCGAATACATCCTAAAGCTCAAAAGTCAGTAAGTTTGTAAAGAGATTCCTCCTGTCTCCGATTAGTATTTCTTAAAACATTTCTCTTTAATGTCAGTCACAGGATTTTGGACCACTTTAGACTGTCTTTACAATAGCTTTCCCTGGAGTTTCTTTTATTTCCTTTTGAAACTCAGTACCCACCATATTATCTTTTTTTTCCCCCTTAATTACAGCTTCTTATAGGCTAGTTATTGGTTTACTCATCTGAAATAGTTGAATAAGTATCATATAGCTACAGAAGTGTTGTTTGTCCTCCACCTTTCCCATCACAGCTGCAATCCCAAATTAGTGAGGAACTTGAAATAAATCTTTTTAGACTCTCTCTTATGGGCATCTTCTCAAGGTGACAAAACGCTTTTGAAGTTAAATCCAGGTTCTGTTAGGCTATGAACAATAGATGTTTTAAAAGGATGGACGTTTTTAGATGACAAGTCCAGAAAAAAAAAAAGTTTAAACACAAGGACCTTGCTCAGCCTATTCTATTCTTTCAGACAGCTTCTTGTTTCCAGCTTTATGTCAGCCAGTTCACCAGTGCTCAGCTATGGCAAGAAACAGTGCAATATCCCATTCAAGCCCTAGGAAGCTTTTCTTTCCCTTATACTTTAGGCCTTGTTGTCTGACTTCTGCAGTTCCTAGCTATTTTTCAGGTTCTCCAAGCTGAAAAGACCCCATCCTTTTGGTACTTTCCAGCTGCCCCTACAGACTTTTGAAGCTTTCTGTCCTGTCTGAGCTGGCTCATCTTGAGCAAAGAGGCATAGCACACGACTTAAACACCAATAAAGAAACCCACAAAAAACACATGGAGTCTGTAACAACACTATAGCCATGTGTACAAAACAAACAAGCAAACCAACACCTGGCATTGTTGATATTGTGTAATAACATCACCCGGGCTCCCTTTACCACTCCAGAGGATCTTTTGTGGCCCCTTGACTGTCTGGGTTATTCTATGACCCCAGTTCATGAAATTATTCCGAATACTGTTGCCAGTGTCAAGGCCATTAATAACCAAGTCTTGGCTCTACATCTAGCAAAAGCATAGCTCAGTTTAACATGTTGTTTAGTGAACATATTTATGATACACCCACTCATGGGTATATGTACACTATACCCACACACATTAACTGTCTACAATTAGTAGAAGTTTTGCTCAAGAGTATATACACTACAAAAAGTTGCTAAAGTTTAGCTTTATTCATGACTTTGCCTTGATTAAGAAGGCATGTACTCATAGAACTGTAGAACTGTTTTGGTTGGAAGAGACCTATAAGATCATCAAATCCAACTGTTAAATTCACCACTGCCAGGTCACCACTAAACCATGTTCATCAGCACTCCACCTATATGCATGTCTTTTTAATTCCTCTGGAGATGGTGACTCAGACACTTCCCTGGGCAGCCTGTTCCAGTGCTTGACAACCCTTTTGAGGAAGAAATCTTTCCTAGCATCCAGCCTAAGCCTCCCCAGCGCAACTTGAGCTAATTTCCTTTTGTCCCACTGTTTGTTGTTTGGGAAAAGAAACTCTTTTGCTGATTGCTTATCCCAACAAGAATATTATCATCAATAAGAAGCATACCAGCCATAGCCCTCCCTCTGGTCTCAGATCACACACCAAGGATCCAAGGTGGCCAGCCACTAGCGGAATGAAAAAGTTTATAAATTGACTTACAATTCTGGATACAGTGGAGGTAAGGGTGAATTGAACAAGGACCCAGGCAATCATTCCAGCTCCAATTGTGTGGCCAAAGAACAATAACATTGTCCCTGCCTCTGCTCCTGGCTGTGCTGAAGTCCCACTACTGCTGGATTGGGATAGGCCTTCCAGTAACTGCAAATCCAACATATCATATTGACCACACAGAGGTAACCTTAGTGCAGGCAGAGCGAGCTTTTATACTGTTAACTTGGAAGCGGGACACCTGATGTTAATGCTGAAGGTGATGTCACCTGGTGGTGATCTCCTAATTAGTTCCCACCCAAGGCTGGCCAGACCCTGGGTGAAAACCAATCAGGAGGGTCTTTCTTGCCTGGTTGTGGGCATCATCCATATGCCAACCCTCATTCAGGGCTGGGGGTTTAAACCCCAGCACTTCAGAGACTGATACCCAGCTTGCTACAATCTCCTTTCAGGTAGTTGTAGAGAGTGACAAGGTCACCCTTGAGCCTCTTTTTCTCTAGGCTAAACAACCCTAGTTCCCTCAGCTGCTCCTCATAAGACTTATTCTCTATACTCTTCAACAGCTTCATTGCCCTTCTTTGGACAGGCTCCATCACCTCAATTATCTGATATTATCAAATATAATATCATAATATCCAAAAACTGAACACAGTATTCAACGTGTCCCCTCACCAGTGCTAAGCACAGATAGATGGACAGTCACTTCCCTTGTCTATGCTGGCAAGCAGGGCTCAGCCATTAGGGAATATTAGGGAGTTGTTTGGTTTTGTTTTTTGGTTTTTTTTTTTTTTTTTTTTTCTAATAACTCTCTTGTCTGCTTTCCTCTAACCACTCCTCCTTGCTAGCATTTTCAGCAGGTCTGCTTATGTAGTTTCCTCTTTTTTTTAGCATATAAGCTGCCCAAAGCAAACAAATTATTGCAGTTCATATGTACAAAGGGGGAAGGAAGAATATATTTTGGATTAGTCAGGTTTTCATTGCAGACATTTTCCCCTTAAGCAGTTTTCAAAATCTCCTTAGCATGCTGGACTTTTTCATATCAGTTAGCTCAAGCACACCATTCAACTCTGTAGACTGTTATGAAGAATGCTTTTGTTGCACTTTTTATTTTTTAAATCCAAAAATCTGCTTCTGTGGAAACTACTTCCAAAAGCAGTGTTCTACAACAAACTCTGGAGAAAACTAAACTCTACAAGATACTAAGCAAAGGACCATAGGAACTCTGTCCTCAGCAAGAGAGAAGGACAAAGAAAAGGAAAGGGAGAAAAAAAAAAAAGCAAAAGAAAAACCCCAACATACCACTTTTAAATTCTGTGTATGAATACGCGATACTCTGAAATAGATCACAAAGAGAGCTGTCAACTGGACCAGTACCCGTATATATGGAGTTTTAAGCAAAATCACCTTAGACAGAGTTTTTTTACACGTTCTATGCCATAAACATCTTTTTACACATCCAACCTCTAGATAATTATATGAAAGCTCAAAGGAAGTGGGTGAATTGAGTGATGTGCTGGTTTGAGCTAGGACAGAGATAATATTCTTCATAGCAGGTAGTATGGGGCCATGTTTTAGGTTTGTTCTGGAAATAGTGGTGATAACAAAGAAACGTTTTTGTTATTGCTAAGCAGTGGTTACACAGAGTTGAGACCTTTTCTGCCTCTCACCCCATCCCACCAGTGAGCAGACCAGGGATGCACAAGAAGTGAGGAGGGGACACATCTGGGATAGCTAACCCCCACTGACCAAAGTGATACTCCAGACCATATGACATCATGTTCAGCCTACAAATCTGGGAGAATGAGGAGGAAGAGGGAAACACATTTGGAGTGATGGTATTTGTTAGCCTGAGCAACTGTTACACATGATGGAGCCCAGCTTTCCAGGAACATCTCCCTGATGAGGGTGATGAGGAAAGTAGTGGAGTAATTCGGTGATTTGCTTTGCTTGTGCACGTGTCTTTCCTTTACCTGTTAAAGTGTCTTCACCTCAGTCCATTTTTCTCACTTGGATTCTCCCCCAACCCGCCAGGGAAGAGTGAGTGAGCAGCTGTGTAGTGGTTATTTGCCAGCTGGATTCAAACCACAACAGTCCTTTCTGGCACCCAGTGTGGGGCTCAAAGGGTTTGATGGGAATGAAATGATGGAATTTATAGCTGTTCCTGCTGTTTAGCTATTAGTTGGCAGGTTTCTGTGCTTACTTGGCTTAGTGTATATTAGGGTCTAGTGCTTGTTAGTGGCTGCTTTTTGATTTTGCTGCTAGCTGTACTGGAGTAATGCTTATCATATTACTTTGCTGTACCTGGGAATATTTTAATAACATCAATAGCGGTTTGCCTGGACTGGCAGGTGGCCAGGGTGTTGCTGCTGTTCCTGTGTGGCTATACTGGGCAGGATGGAACTCCAGTGTGAACTTGAGTCAAAGGGGCTGTGACTGTGGATGAGTCCATGCAGGAGCAGGTACGTCTCAAAGCACCTGTGGCCATAGTTATGTCTGTGCTGCAGGAGGCATACATCTGAAGGGATTGTGGTCCAAGGATAAGTCTGTGCTGGAAAAGGTGTACCTTGAAGCATCTGTGGCTGTGGGCAAGTCCATGCTGCAGTGGGTACACCTTGAAACATCAGTGGCTGTGCATGAGCTCATCCTGGAGTACCTCAAAGTGTGTGGCCATGGATAAGCCCACAACAAAGCAGACACCTCCTGCAAGAAGCAGGGCTTACAGCCATGGGTAATGCTATGCTGGAGCAGGCACACCTCTGAAGGCACTGTGGCCCATGGATAATGCCTTGCTGGAACAGGTGCAGCTCAAAGACACTGTGCATAAGTTGATGTAACAGCACGTGTACCCCTGAAGAGACTGTGGCTTATGCATAACTGTGCTGGTTTGGCTAGGATAGGTTTATTTTCACCAGAAGTTGGCAGGGCACCTCAGCCAGGATAGGCAACTAAACCTGCTGATAGGTTCTTTGATACCATGCTGACATCATGTCTATGACGTAAGGGCTGTTCCTGGAAAGGAACTGGGGTTTCAACACCATTTCCAAATGGAGCTAATGTGGTTTGTCCTTTGTCTCATATGCTTTATGTATTGTTTCATTACTCTTATTGTTATTACTGTTGTTCATTGCTCTTTTTGCATTGTATTAAATTCTCCTTTTCACAACATGTGGGGTTTTGTAGCTTTCTCCCTTTTCTCCTTCCCATTCGATGGGCCATGGAGGTGTGAGCAATCAGCCATGTGGTGCTCAGGTCTTAGCTGGGCCCCAACCATGACAGCCCTTTCTAGCACCCAACACAAGGCAGGAAGGCTTCAGATAATGATAAAAATATGACTGAAGCATGTTAAAAAAAAATTTGCTACACACATTCGTTTTTGTATTAGTTAAATAATGCATGTCCACAACATTAGCCCATTTGCTTGCATGGTGGTGTTGTGTTAATCCTTATGTCCTTTATGTGTTCCCTGTGATGGTGCTTGTCAGCTCTGGGAAATGGGTCAGGAATCTCATGTTGCTTTACTGGATACTGTTATTTTATGGTAGGATTGTGTCACTGGTTATTAGGTTAACCTGGTATGTGTATGCAGCCTTACCATTTTTCAGTCATCTCACTCAATCTATGGCTGAAACGGGGTGAGACTTTGTGAGCTTCTGAGAATGTTAGCTATCCATGGAATGTTCAGGCCAGCATGCTCTTGGTTCTATATCTTATGAATGTTCACCAAGTTTTGCAAGAATATCACCCAGAGATATCCACCTGGAGGCTGGATATGTTTTATGAGTGGCAGGGTGTGTGAGAGAGTATGTGCAAGTGCCTAGGCCAATGGTCACCTCGAGTGTTTTGGAATTTCTGCCCTGAACAAGTGCAGAGTCCCAGTAAACTGGTAAAATATTTAGAGAAAGCATATTGTCAACCTGGCAATTATTGAGAGACACAAATCACTGCAATGTGTTGGTGGCCTTGCCCATGCATACAGAGTATTTTTCAACACTGTTCAGTGGCCTCAAGAGGAAAACGTCTCTGGAGCTAAAAACAGACCATCAGGAGCTGCAGGTGAGCCAGAAAGCCAACCTGTGCCAGTATCAGTTGCCCCTATACAGAAAAAGAAATACACAAAAGGAATCAGTCCACATAGTGAGGGATGATGATGAACCGGGGCCATCATGAGAACAGAAGGAAGAGCCCAAGCTGATCACCTGATCCCTGTCCCTGAGTGAGCTGTGAGGTATGCAAAAGGATTTTGGCCATCATCCAGGTGAGCACATTATAACCTGGCTGCTCTGATGCTGGAATAACAGGGCTGTTAGTTTAGAATTGGACGGGAAGGAGGCCCAGCAACCATGGGACGGTGCATTGACAAGGTAACTGGAAAACCGACACAGACCCTCAGCCTTTGGGGGCAACCCCTGCCAAGAGTAAGGGAAGGTACCCCTTCAAGGAAGATGTTACATGTCACCAAGGCAAGAGGACCACTATGGAGACAGGTATTCAGTACCTGAGAGAATTGGCTGTGCTGAAGATGATTTATAATGACCAGAATGATGAGCAGTCACCCACAGAACCAGATGAAGTCCAATGGATGCCACCCATGTGGCAGAAGATCGTAAGAAGTGCACCATCATCATATGCTGATTCATTGGCAGTAGTGCCCTGGAAAAATGGCCAGGGGCAAACAGTGGATGAATTGGCTGGCCAGCTCTAGCAATATGAAGGAAGCATCTCTTCCTCCCTGCGGGCCTGTGTTTCGCTGTGGAGGAACTGTCCTGGAAGTTCCTGAAAATTGAAGAAGAGGTGTCCTTGTCTCCACCTGTACAAGCTCTGTCTTCGCTATTGGAAGCAGATGCTCCCATGCTGTAATGGTTTGAAACCTGCTGCCCCTGGTGGGTGGAGATCTGAAACCCTAAACCAGGTACAAGCCTGAATGAAAGGGGCGTACACCTGTCCTATTCCCACTCCCCTTTTTCCTGTCTTCGAGACTTCCTGCCGAAGTCTATAAAAGGGGCGAGGAAGGCACGCCTCTTTTTCTTCCTCTTGCTCCTTTGACCTTCTACCTGGGCACACGCTGCTCTGCTGCTCCCTGTGCTACACGTGGCCGTGGCCATCTTGGAGACCTGGGCCTGATCTACAGACTCTTCCCTGCCTCCATCCACATCCAAGGACTGTGCATCCATCTCAATCCACCTCAATTCAGCAAGATCCAGCACTGGGGAGCCTCAGCACAACATTTGGGTTTTGTATATTTGGAAGTTTAATCTTCCTTGCCTTGTTGTTCCTACAACCCCCCTTCCCTGTTAAACCCCTACCCTTCTTCCTTTCTGTACCCTGTTAAACCC
>NW_008624881.1:0-446 GCF_000691845.1 Merops nubicus | reverse complement strand
GAATCTGAGGGATAAGGAAGGTGGGACACAGTTCTGCCTTCTAACTGGGACAGAACACATGCTCAAAAAGTGCACACCAAGTGGTACCCTGTGGTCTTACCTATGTGACCACAGAGAGGACATGAGGAAATGGGATGGAAAACCCACTTTGATGCTAGCTACACAAGTACATGTGTTGTGGGGAAAAGCAGTCATGAGAGGGTTTTCTTCCAAGAAAAATGCTGCTTCTCTGTCCAGTGGGAAATTCTCCAGACAGGACAGAAGAATCAGTCTTATGTCTGATCTTCTTGAGGGGACCCCTAAGTCATTTTCACAAAAAGTAAGTGACTCTGGTCAGGATTAGAATCATAGAATGTCTGGACTGGAAGGTACCTGCAAAGGACATCTTGTACAAAACACACCCCCCCTGCCATAAGCAGAGGACATCTCTAACTAGATCAAGCTAC
>NW_008624880.1:0-12835 GCF_000691845.1 Merops nubicus | reverse complement strand
CCCTTTTCCTTTGTTTTCCCTTTTTTAAATGCATTTAATTACTGAGATAAATAGAAATACTTATACTATTTAACAGCTGAATTCTTCTGACTTCTGATCCCTGTTGTATACACAGGCTTTTCTCACCTTGAAATAACTACGTGCTACTGTTTTCTATAACTGCAGAGCTGTTCATGGCAGTTACTGTGCTGTGTGAACTGCTGAAAAGAGTATTCATGTTTTCTATTGCCAACTTTAAGAAGTTTTATATATATTAAAGAAAAACACTTTCAGTTGATTCTCTATATATGAATGCATCTCTTTATTGCATGAGCTAAGGTATTTTGATTATGCCCTTGTAACATTTGTAAATCTTCTGTTGAAACCTTGGTCAGTAATTTTATGATGTGCATCTCTGTGCAGATGCTGTGCCTGTTAATCAACCATGGCACAGTAAAACAAGTCTAATGTGGATAGCCTTTACCTTGCATTCTTATCAAACATAGGGTTCTGCCTGGGAGGACCAGGTTAGTAGAAGGCCGTATATATTTCTTTTTAATTGTAATTCTGTTTTTTATAGGTTTGACAGTTGTGGATGTGTGAGAAGTGAATTTTATGGGCAATTATGTGACTTGCATGAGGCACCTCATGCAAGATTTGTTTCTGGGAATATATAGATTTTTCAGGACTGAATCTAAAATAGCATTTTAATCACTGTCATCTGGTTAAGAAGAATTATCCATGTAATTAGTTTCAAATGAACTTGAAAGGTGCTGCTTAACTTGTGTGGATTTCATTTGCGACACAAATAAATAAATACAAATTTGCATTTAAATGATTTTTGGTAATACTTGAAGTTTTAAATACCATCACCAATAATTTACTTAATATTCAAGCATTTCTCTTTACAGTTCAGAAAGCAAGAAGTGAGGGCTTGAACTTTTTGTATGGCTTTTGGATTAGAAGGTTCATAGCTGAATTAGATTTCCCTTTCTTTCCTTCATTTTGTGGAGAAATGGTGGGAGAAAAGTTGGAGCTCAGGAGCTATTGTTTTGTTAAAACATCAGGGTCAGGAAAAATCTGACTTGGAATGGGACAGAGGTCTAGGCTGGTGGAAAAAAAAACCCTGCCATATTTAAGTATGTGCAACAATAAAATATATGTAGCTGAAGAGTGTAAGGTTGCAGCTGGACCTTTAGCTGGTCTGTTCCAGAAAATGCAGTTTGGGATGCAGCCACTGCATGGGGCTGCTGGTGCTGGTAATATTTTTCACAACTAGCAAGGATCAGAGGAGAACATTCCAGAATCACGTAGGTGGTAATGCTGGCATGGTAGGCGGGGTCTTTCACTAGTGGCAGACCAGGAAACAAGAACTACTCGTTGATATATCTTGGCTTTGCAGAGTCAGCTAAGATGTATTTCCCTGACACCTCCCTTCCCCCTGCATTACCATGGGCTGACTACATAGCCTACTCCATGCTAGCCAAGACTACTTTCCTCTCAGTCTTTACAAATGTTAATTTGTAACCATAACACTTCATTCCTAGGATCATTAAGAACTGCTCATCATTGTACTAGTCCTACTTACAACATTGTTTGTAAAACTGTGATTTAGAGCAATTTAATTAATCATTAAAAACATAAAAAGATTTATACTGCTCTCATACGTATCAGACTCCTAATACTATGTTTACAGTGCTTTGTACTTCAGATAATCCTGTTGAAATCTCTGGAGCTGCTTGTCATGTGTATATTAGTTAACAGAAGTAAGGATGGCTGAACCTAGCACATCAAAATCATAAACACAATCTTCTTGTCAAGTACAATGAGAGAAATCAATGGCTGTGACAATAATTGTTATTCAAAGTCATGGTTTTAGAAAAATAATTGTTCAATGATTTTTATTTTAAAATTGTGCTTGCTTTATAACATATCAATTAAAATGTGCTCTATTTGCCAATAAAAAGATAGTAAATAATATGTCAGAAAAACATTTCTTAGAAAAATAGTAAATGTGATATCGTAGGAAACTTTTGCAATGTTAATTTAAAAACATTAACTTAACTATGAGACTTGTTTTCTTTCCGTGTCTCTACACTTAAAAGGTTTTTGTCATCAGGCTTTTGTTTACTGAATAGTTATTATTTTTTCTTCATTTTAAAAATACCATAGTTAGTATGAAGGAGAAACATTAATACAGTGTAGGGTCACTGCTAAGATTGCTGCTTAGTGACGTGTACACATCTGTGTTCTTGGTGAAGAAAGTGAGATCAATGGGCCAGAACTTTGTGGATCTAAAAAATTATTTACCTGTTGTCTCCCTCAGCACAGCAAGGTCAATTAATTAAGCAGTAGTTACCTTAATGGACCAGTTCCTATTGAAAATTAAAAGACATGGGAGGAGCTTTTAAAGTATGTGTGACACTGCTGTGCACCTAAATAACTTTATGAAAGTAATCTTTGGGTGCCTATGTCTCTATTAGTAAGCAGTGTGGACAAATAGGAGCTCATCTGTTAAGAAAAAATGGTGCTGAGGATTTGACATTCACACTTTATCCATCTTGTCGGTTTTTTTTTTCACTTTCGAGTAGCTTTGATATAGTCCCATGGACTGAAAGCTCATTTGTTTCTGGACTGTACTTTGTACATCTTCCAGTTCAGCTTCAGCATCGTGAGCTCCAAGACTGCTCGACAGTATGAGCCAAAGACAACAGTGGTGACAGTCAGGGGATTTGTTCAAAAGCCTACTCCAGATCCACACTAATCCAGCAATGCACGCACATGCCCAGGAATCCAAGGACTTGTCTGCCACGTGCTTTGGAATGATGACCCTATAAAAATCTCAGTGTGATGCTGCAGTCAAGCTAACAGAGCATCAGATTTCTTGTGAGTTGTTAAAATGGTCTTGAGAACCTGTGCTGGCCCGGACATGGTTCTCCCAAGGTGGGCTTAACTCTGGATAGCTTGGGGATTCTGCACCAAGCTCAGCTGTGTGGAGCTGCTCTGCTTTGTTCCCTGTCGTACTCTGAGTAAATGTGAAGGGTGCTAAAAGTACAAAGAATCCAACAAGATTTTTAATTTAAAAAAAAGTTAAAGTATACTTGTTGTAAGGTAAATTTTGAAAAAGTGTTTGCGTTAATCCAATGTGGAAATTCATATCAAATTATTAGGCAAATTAGTGGCTTAAGTAAAATCATAGCAAAACCAGTTATTCCTGCATGAATGTTTACATACATTTTTGGACATTTTAATTTCTCATTGCATGTTAAATAACAAGAAAATGAGAAAAGAAATAGCAAAGTATGGAACATTTTGTTTTGTTCTCTTTACCTGCCATTTAAAATATTGGTCCTTAAACTATTTAATTCATAAAGTGGTTCCTTTTACATCATTGCAAAAATGAGTAAATTATTTCATTTCAAAGCAAGTACTCTTTTGATACAATATGTAACATATAGACATTATTAATTAATGAAAAAAAAAACGGAATTCTATAGTGTGTTTATAATGCATTTATAGAGCTTAAGGCACAAATGTGTCATTCATCATTCTAGTCCAACCACACTGACCATTACATTTCACAGATTTCCCCCTGTAGTTACCTGTGTAATTTGAGTTTCTTTAAAGCTGATATATAGGGTTCATTTTAATTCGCACACATGAAGCAGCAGCACTAGATGGTTTTTGGTTTGCCTCCTAAACACACTCACACAAAACTGTTTCTCAGTTGTGAAAACACTGACCTCTCATTCCTCAGACAGGTCTATGAATTGCACTAAATATGCCTAAATATGACCTTTTGTGAGTTAAAAATTTATTGCAAAAATAGATATGCAGACAGTAATCTTTGTGGTTTTCCTCTCCTGTGTTCTATTATATCAGTATTTCTCTTACTACCCAGAGCCCTTCTGGGAAGATCATCTGTCTAGCCTAGACCCTGCTCCCTTGCAGTCATTCCTCAGTTACTTTCCTCTGCTACACTGGACGTAAACTACTCAGTGTTCAAGGCTGCTTCTTCTTCAGTTCATCCATTCTCTAACTGTTCATTTTTTTCCTACTGAATACTAAGATGATAACTTTCAATCAGTTTGTAATACATGCCACTGGTGATGAACTGCTCATTTTCAAGTATGCTTTTTTAGTATTTCTTCTATTTTTTCCCTGTAATTTGAAGGGGCAACTGTAGAAAGCTATGTCATTATCTTCTGGCAGATTCCTTTGTTCTAGAGACTACAAAATCCTGATAATGCTTGGGCTGCTGTGGTTTTAACTATGCCTTAGCATGATAATTGTCTTATTGGGAATACTTACATTCATAAAAGCAGAAAGTCATTCACCCTGTACTCTGTGTTAGCATTTCATGGGCACATCTGCATTGCAAAGGCATCTGTCAAAGTCACCTATTCTTTGCTGTCATTCAGAGTCTCAAGTAAAGAGTCAGAAATGATGGACCAAATCTATGACCATGTGGATGAGTCTCTGTACACACGTTTAATTTTTGTACTCCCTGTTTACCATCCATCCATTTTCTGTATATTAGATTATTTGTTCCTTTCAAGGTAGTAAAATCTTTTTTCAATACTTATAACATTTTTTGATGGTACGGAAAATAAATTATGATGTCTGAGTTTAATTCATGTGTCTGCTTCCAGCCATTGTTTCTTACCATGTGTTTCTATGCTAGATGAATGAAAGCCTTGGTGTTTTCTCCCTATGGAAACTCATACACACTGTAGGCAAGTCACCACTTGATCTTTTTGAAAGGTGAAATGATTGAGCTTGTAATATCACTGTCAGGCAAAGATTTTCTTCAGCCTTTGAATATTTTCTGTGATTTTTCTCTCTCTTCTCTCCATGTTACCAACCTCCTTTAAAAAAATACAAATATCAAACTCAGAGAACAAGTCTGATAATAACTGTTTTGTCCATATCTTGTAGAGTGATAAATCTAAGTCTAAATCTAGATAAATCTAAATCTGCTTACTACTGTGCATCTAAGTATTTAAGGTTGTTTTAACCCTTTTTGTTTCAGCATCCCAGCAGCAATTTATGCTCAGTTGGTCATTCACACTGATCTCTAAATTACTTGGGGAATTGCTTCGTTCCAAGGGGAATATATATCCTTTGCTCTATAAATAAAGTCTGGACTCATGTCCACATTTGTTTAAAAATAAATAAATACAGTAAAATTTGCTGAAATGGGTATAATTGACAAATTGGCACACTGTATGGTTTCTTTCTCCCCCTTATCATTAACAATTTTTTTTCCAGTCTTTTTGTCATACTTAGATCTCTATGCTATTATATATCAATCTCATCAAAACTGATTGGATCTGATACTCTGGGAGTCTTGCAAACCCATCTATAACATCTTTTTCTGATGTTGGTCCCCTTATGACAGTTTTTTCTAGCTGTCAGCTGGCCAATATTTAATTCATTTATTTTGCACTGCACTGATCTCTGTTTTGCCACACTATTTATGATTGTGCTTTCTTTTCTTACATTTCTTTCATAAGAAGGAGCTAAAAAGTATACTGGGGGATTGGCGAGCATCAATCTATACTTGTTGTGCTGTTATATTGTTTCTCTATGATGTTAATGTCTTTATCATGTCTCATTTCAATGCCCTGTTGTTTCAAAACTGAAAAGAGCTTTTTTCTACTACCATTCCATTCCCCTAGCCAAGTTGACTGTACTCCTTTATACCTTTTAAGTTTAGCTTAGTGTTTTTGAAATGAGGTGATGGGTGCTTCAAGATCCAGACATACTATAGATTTATGCACTGGCATCCCGATGCATTCTGTTTTGGTTTTTATTCCTTTTCTAATCTCTCCTAACATCCTGTTTGCTGTTTTGACTGCTACTAAACATTCAGTTGATATGTTCAAAGAACTATCTGCAATGACTTCAAGACCATTTTCTTGAGTGTTAATTGCTAATTTAGAACCTATCATTGTGTATTTGTAGCCAGGGAGGGTTTTGTTTTCTTCTGCACATTGCCTTCAGTTCATTGGCACTGAATTTCATTCTCTTATTTTATTACCAAGTCACTCAATATTGTGAGATCCGTTGCAGTCAGCTTTAATTTTTATTGCCCTAAATAAACCAAGGCTATTATCTCACCATGATCTGGAACCAGGTTAGCCTGACAAAATCTATTTTCCATGTCTTTCTTCTCTTCACTAACATGAATTTTGAATGTTTCTTCCTTCTGATTAGTTAAATATATTTATTTTTAAAAAAAAAACAGAGAAGAAAGTAAAATGTTTCATGTGCACTTGCCAAGAAAAGATTACACAAAAATACTAAGTAAACATTTCTTGTTGTCAATGCTGTAATTTCCAATTATTTTTATTATTTTATGAGTCTTTGAATCACTTGTTTCTGATATTGTCTTTGCATGTAAGCTAAACAATGCTTTGACTGATGACAGAGAAGTTCAACGTGTGACCCAGCTCCACTGATGTACAGAGCAGAGAAGCAATTTGTCTGTTTCTTCAGCCAGAACTCTGAAGGTTTTTTTCTTCTGCTAGCTTAAGAGGATTGTTCAAGAAATTAATAAATGTGAAGGACAGAATTTTCTAAGGAAAGAGATTCGTTTCCTCATCGTAATGAAGCCCATTGCATAGTGCAAGGCTCTCTTAGTTTCTTATGTCTAGGTCTTTGGATATCTATGCATATTTTTTTGAATTCCAGAAGCTTCAAATTCATAACTTTAAACAGAGTTGCTGGCCTATCCCTAATTTAGATTTTTGGAAGGTCTACACAGGAGGAGTGAGATGGCTCACTCTTATTTCATGCACAGCATGCTAATTTATAGCAACCTGTCAGTACTTTGATGTTGCCCCTAAGCATCTGTTGCAGTTACTTGCTAGGCTGTAGAGTATATGGTAACAAAAACATTTCTGGGAAATAGTATTTGTAAGCAGCTAATATTTGGAGCTTAAAAGATGTTGCTGCAGAACTGGATTTATTCTGGTGGTCAGTGAGGATTTTTCTTCCACTTTTCACTAGACACTAAATACAAAATCAGTCAACTTGCACTTGCAAGGAGACAAAAGAGAGGGAGACAGCCAAAGACAAATTTTAAAAAGTGAAATCAGTGCATCAACTGGAGTGATTCATCAAACAAAATGGTGAATGTTATTTGAGGATCAGTTTCTCTTGTAACATTCCTTGTGCTACCTAGATATTTTGTCATAAAAAAAACTCTTAAAGAAACCCTTCTAGTAAGAAATACTGTGCCAACAAAATGATGTATCAATTAAAATGTTCTTACTGCATTAGTTCCTTTCAGTGAAGACTCGTGAAGAAAGATGATTTACACTGAGATTCGTTAACATCTAAGGCTGAGATTTCTCTTCTGAATTCCCTAAGGTTCTTGAACCAGCACTTGCCCTCTCACAACTTTTTATTACAGGTCGTTGATTCTTCCAACAATTCTCCATTGGGAGAATGGCTCTTAGATATGCTGAACTGTTCTGATCCATTGATCAGAACCAGTCAAAATTCCAAGTACCTTTGTTTTTTAAAGGATCTGTGCCAAGAGCCAATAAAAGCTCAACACAGTATTTAAAATAGCCCTACAAGGAGAGAGAGAATATATCTTCCTTTCCATTACAATCCCCAAGTCACAAAGAGCATTAAAAAACTGTTAAAAATTGCTGGTGATTGACATTGGCTGTTGAAAGGAAAGTCAAACTTTGCATCTAGAAATAGATCCTGTAACCACCTTTTTCCGTCCAGGTTCAGGACAATCAGCCTTCTTGGAGCTAAACGGAGTTACATCTCTTAAGTAAAAAAACCAAGCTGTTAATATTAATTGAGAATTCTATGCCCAAGCTGTTAATATTAATTGAGAATTCTATGCCCAAAACATTCTATATATTTGGGACTTTTTTAAATTTGACCTAACTCTGGCAGGCTTTCTCAAGGGTGTTCAAAGAAGAAATTGATTAAAAAGGGTTTTGAAAGCTCATTAGCAAAAAGAGTTTTAAGTGAGTAAGATGCTGATATCAAGTTGTATCAGTTTGTATTACTTTAACCACCAAGGAAAGCTTGTGGTATGGTGACTGAATTCTGAACATTCTCAGAGCAATGGTACTTTTTACTGTCAATTATTTAATGGTACAGCTGCGTGCAGACCAAGGAATGATTGGGTGCTTTCATCCCATTACCTTAATAATGACATTAAACTACAGTTGCCATAAACAGGTTTCTAATAGTCCCCATATTACAAATACTGAATGGCATGAGCTGTTACTTCTAGTGATGTGTCTTCTGGGTCATAATTTCAGATCTGTTTACAGCATGATATAGGGAAACATTGGTGTTACTCATGGATAATAATTGTATTTAGCATTTATGCACAGTGCTCCTCTAAACTCTACTACTTCAGAGAATTCTTGGTATTTCCTAGATTAGTTATAGAATATATTTTGAAGCTTTCTGACAAAAAAAAAAAAAAAAAAATTATGAATGACTAGTATAATTCAATAGTTACAGGGTTGTATTAATTGAAAACAGTGTACAGCAGAGGTACTAACATGGCTGAAAGTTCCTCACAGAACAGAAAATCCAGATAGGAAAAGCTGCCTAAAACATTAAAAGATCTTCTGACTGCTTACACTAGATGTCAAATTTAGAAGCCTTTTGTCAGTATCCAGAAATTCACTAAAAGTGGTTGAGAGTTCAATGGTCTTTCTACCAAAATCCTTTGTGTCCTGTTACAAATAAAAAAACACTAGAGCAAGAGACAAGACATATGCTGTGATTGTGAATTGCAGAAGTTCAATAATTTTGATATTTTCTGTTGTCTCTGGGACTGTAACACAATAATGTTCTTTGGGATGTTTTTCCATAGAAATACTCAACTGAATAAAACAGACTCATCATGCAGAAATCTGGTTCCTCAAACTAATTATACTCCCTGTGTAGTTATCATTCTTGCATCCCAGGAAATTATTTAGAATTCACAAACTAAAAGTATAAATTGGTATAATTTTTTGTTATAGTTCATCCTCTTTTTCTATCTGTTAAATGTGAAAGATACAATGCATATTTGTTGAGACTGTTGTTGGTATGTGGACAGTTGTAATGGAGTTTATCCCATTCTAATGGAGACAGTAATAGAATTTATGGAGACAATCACAGCATCAAATTTTGTGCATTCTCTTTTGACTTTGAACTTGATTGTTGTTTGTTATCCTGGTAGAATGTAGTTTTCCTCTATTGTTGTGGGGTTTTTTTCCCCACACTAAAACGTAATTCCATTACCTTTGATACCCTAAGACGGTAAGATTTTTCAGACCATTATGTTACAATTTTTTTTATTTTATTTTTTTTTTTTGTAATTGCAGTTGTTTCTTATCCTTACTGCTGGTAGCCGCTGTCGTTTGGAAAATCAAACAAACCTGTTGGGCTTCTCGACGGAGAGAGGTATCAATAACTTTAAGATTATTGTAGTAGCTTTATGTTTCAGAATAAATTGAAAGCTTTGATGAATCATTACATCTCCATTTTCTCCTGTATACATAATTTAAATATTCCTGTAAACATTTGGGTTTTTCACTCTGGACTTCTTATATTGAAGACAAAAACTTTGTTTCTTTTCCTGTCAAAAATTAAAGGAATTGCAATGCTAGGTTGCAGAAAACTAAATTTTAATTATGGTGGAATATTTAGAATATTTGGAATGGCATGGCATGGCATGTTGTAGCATAGCACAGCATAGATCAGTTAGAAGGGACCTACAAGGATCATCCAGCTTGACCACTTCAGGGCTGATCAAATGTTGCAGCATGTTATTAAGGGCACTGTCAAAAAACCTCTTAAACATTGTCAGGCTTGAGGCATCAATCACATCTCTGGAAAGCCTGTTCAAGTGTTAGACCAACGTCTTGGTAAAGAAATGCTTCCTGCTGTTCAGTCTGAACCTTCACTGGCACAGCTTTGAATCATTCCACATGTCATACCACTGAATATACCGGGGAGCACTTGCAGATCTCAGCACCTCTCTCTCTATGTCCCCTCCTCAGGGAGCTGTAGAGTGCAATGAGGTCACCTCTCAGCCTCCTTTTCTCCAACCTAGATGACCCCAAAGTCCTCAGCCACTTCTTATAGGACATTCCCTGCAGGCCTTTCACCATCTTTGTTGCCCTTCTCTGGACACATTCAAGGACTCCACATCCTTTTTCTGTTGTCGGGTACAGAAATGTGCGTGGTACTCAAGGTGTACCAATTGCTGTACTAATGCTGAATAGAGAGGGATAATCACAACTTTTGACTGACTGGTACTGTTGTTTAATGTATCACAATAGTCTGAATAATCTCAAAATAGTAGTGGAAAAACATTGATAAATTGAGTGAACACAGATGATCATAGGGTAGCACCCCAAACTGTCTAGGAAGCTCTTCGATGCTGTGACTTAGGCTGTGTTGTTATCAATGGTCATTGGAACAGAGTAGCAGGCAACCCTCTCTGCAAAGAGATTATACCTTCTTGTTTTAATCTCTTTTTTGTTTGTAATTTTAATTTTTTTATTCCAAGTAAAATTCTGTCTCCATTAGTATCAGTAGTTCTGTCATTAAAACCATGGCACAACTGAAGCTCTTCATAAAAGAAACAAGAAACTCCTCTTATGAAGCTCTCCTTCTTTGAGAGTTGGACTAGATGGCCTTTAGAGGTCCCTTCCAAACCAATACGTTCTATAAATATACATAAAGTTACCTTATTCTTTGTTGTCTAAATCATCATAGTTGTTTTGGAAATTTTGGCCCAGGTATTTATTACCTGTTTAACAAATGATTAAACTTAGATGAGATTAAGTTTAGGTTATGTATATTGCTACATGTCTATAGCATGATTCAGATGTTGTGTACTGATAGTTATATTTAATTTTATTCTCAGAAATTATAAGTATAATTTGTAGACAGTTCTTTTTTTATTTTTTCCTCTTGAAGCTTTTAATCTTAATAATTGTTGGAAACCGCACTTGCTTAATGGTAATATAGATTTAGCAAAAAAAAAAAGCCAAGTCTTCCTCTAATTAATTATTTTTTCTTAGTATACTGGCACTATGAATGTTTCAATAAGTTTTGGTTTGTTTTTTTTTTTTTTTTTTTACTCTAGATCTACAGGGAATTTATATATTTTTTAAAAGTGCCAGGTGACTAGCATTTGCAATTTTCCTTCACTGAAACTATAGGGTACTAGTGCCATGATTTATGTCTAACCAATGCCAGAAAGAAAACAATATATTATGGTGTTTATTCCATTTAGGTATTTTTTCATTTGGATGAATATTGTTAAGTGTATTCTGACTCTAAGGGAAAGTGCTCATATGTTTGTTATTACTTGGAAAATACAGATGAAGGTTATTTTAAACTACAATATTCAATCCAGCTTATTATTTAATTTTAATTTGTCTCACTGCTTAACTCATTAATAGTTCTGTACAGAGCTATATTGTGATGGATGCAACAATTCTTTCAGTTCCTCTCTCATAGTAATAAGGTTGTGCAATTGGCGTGTTTAAGAGCAAATATGAACATACGAGTTTACAGATCTAGGGGGTCAAGTCTGTTTTCTGTGGTTACTCTCCTAGATGTTTGAAATATGGTATTGTCAATGTAGTCTGTAGGCATCATCCTATAAGGAACTCATTATCATATAAAAAGTTTAAGTTTAGCAAATTTTATTTTCCTAATGTCATCAAAAGCATTTCTAAGACTCAGCTCATATAAGCTGAATGATAAACACAACATAAACGTAAATCAGCTTCTTAAGATCAAAATAGATGGAAACACTTGGCAACTGGATTAAAGCTCTCAGAGGTCCATATATCTCCAATATAACTGGAGAAACTTTGTTGTCTCATTCAGAAATGTTCCTTGCTCAGTTTCAAAACTACATGAGTATACGTTTCTTCCTATTTTAAATGAGGTGTGAAACGGTACCTAGGGTGTGGTGGCATTATGAATTGTAAATATTTAAGAAAATCTCCCTTATTTTCAATCTGTTATAGCACACCAGGAACAGTTTATGTCAAATACAAGTTTTTGATAACATTCCATGTAATATTCTCCTTTAATCTAGATCAACTTGTTTTTATAGGTAGCATATTTTGTGAGGTTTTGGCATGAAGTGTTAGAAATAAATTGTGTGGATAACATACATGTAGAAGGCAATCTAAAGTGTTGAAAAGAATTCATAAGTACCTACTTTTAAAGCCCACCATTTAGGCAGATGAGGTTTCCATCTCTTTTAATCATTCTTCAAAGACGGGAAAGTTTACACTTTAGATGTTGCCCTCGATATGGACACAAACTACAGTAAGAAGTGAAATATAATAAAACAGTAATCAAATCTGGAAAAGTATCCTATTAACAGCTGTGTATCCATTTACTGTTCAACTCCATCTGATTTCCCCTAGAGGAGAAACTTTACTATCTAGTTCTTGTGATCTTTTAGTAACAAATTTTATCAGACTATGGAGGTAAGCAAATAATTTTTTAAAGTTTTTGGTGACTTCTGTGTATAGCTGGAAATTGAGAACTTTGTCCTTTTTTGCCTTCTGGCTTTAATGGTTGGCTAAATTGGGTCATTATTGATTCCAAATTGAATGTAACATGGCCTCTATCCAATACAACGCAAGAGCAAGTTGTTTGTGTTGTGGGAATGTCTCTGTTTTCCCATTAATTTAGAAGTTTTCTCTCCAGTTTCTTTCCTTATTCATTGCTCATTCAGGAAGTATTTGCTTTTCACTGCTGAGAGCACGACTCAAACCTTATGGTTCAGGTCATTTGAATTTGGGTTGTATTATATGTACCTGTAAGAAACTATTTTATATATATA
>NW_008624879.1:0-26792 GCF_000691845.1 Merops nubicus | reverse complement strand
TCGCCTCGCAGGGGTGCCCAGTGCGCGGGCACCGCTGGGTCGGGTGGGGACTGCTTCCCGAGGGCTTAGACCAGCCTGGTGAAGCGAAACCCCCAACCCGGTCGGGACCCCCCGGGCATGCCGCTGCCGCATTCGCCCCGTCACCTGTCGGCGCTGGCTCGTGCTCGCCTTTCCCTGCTACCTTCGCTTTGCTTATCGACTGATCTCCCTCCACACAAAACGACTTGCTGAGACTTACTTAGGATTTGCATTATGTAACAGCACTGTGTAGAAGAGTGTTAACTTTGGAACGTGAATTTCAGGCTTCTTTTGGCTTGCATGGTTTTTGGTTTTGGGATCAAGATGATTTCCAGAATTAACTTTTTTATTGTTAGCTGTCACAGTGAGACGATTGCAGCAATGGGAAGTGTAAAAAATGTAGCGGATTTTCGCAGATGGAAGGGGATGCTTTTAGTGGAGCTGACACTCCCTCTTGCTGGAAGCCCAACTGCCAGATGGTCACTAGCCTATTGTGCTGTGCCACTTGTGGGCTGCTCAGAGACATCGACATCCGAGTTCAGCAGCAGAGCCAAAAGGCTCCCTGAGAAACCTGGTTTCCAGTTTGGACCCGTGGAAAGGGGTTTACAGGCTCCTCAGTTCCTGGGGGTTTGAGCTTCTTTATTCCCTCTGAACAGAGATCTAGAGGTCACACACCCACATTTAACCATGTTTTAAAAGTGACAAATGCTATTATTTCTCCTCCTGCAGTTGGTTCAGAAAATTAAGAACAAAAAAAAAAAAAAAAAGCAAATGTACTTTCACAAGAATTGTGGTTCCTGTGAGCTAGGGATTGTAACAGTGCTGTGTGCTATTTGTGGACAGGTGGAATCTCTGTATCCTCGCCCTGGCTGGGTTGAATTGGATCCTGAAGTGCTGTGGAGTCGGTTTGTTGCTGTAATAAAAGAAGCTGTACAAGGTAATGGCTTATGAAGTTTGTTAATTAATTTTTCATCAAAATTAGTCAAGTTAGATAACAAGATTTTTTTTTTGAAGTGCTAAAAATTCATCCCTGAGCACTGGTCTATGTTTAAGGTCTATTCAATCATGTAAAACAAGACACTTCAGTTAATTTTTTTCTTTCCATGGGGCCAGGTGAGGTTTGAGGCAGAACTGGAAGCAGTGTGCATACTGGGTGTACGTGCCAGGGACAGCACCCTGTTGCTCCAGTTTTTTGTGTGTGTGTTCTTCCCTGGTGCTGATCTTTCTTCATCCGGGTGTGGCTGTGTATGAACAGAAAGGAGGCTGTTCCCCTTTCCAGTTCCTTATTATTTTATTGCCACTTTGTGTGTAGAGATGTATGAGATAATGAAAGAGGGATCCTCCATAGTTGCACTCACTTGATCACAACCTGATATTCCTGCTTTTCCCATTCAAATTACAAAGTTTTTACCATACAATTTCTGTGTTACTGTTCTTTTCTATTTATAATTTAGCTTATAATTTCCTAGTAGTCTATGCAACTGAACACCCACAACTCCCATTTTTTACCAAACTTCTCATGGTTTTCCTCTTGCCCCCTTTTCTGGATGCTGCTTGAACTGCATGCTTACTCTCTACAACTGCCACAGCTTTCCCATGATACCAGCTCCAGCATTCTGTGATCCAGTATGGATCACCTGTGCCACACTGATCGGTCCACTGCATCCCAGCTCACTTTGTCACAGTGCCCCAGCCTCCTGGTTGTGTTTGTGCATCATACTCCTCCATTCAGTGTCCAGAGTTCCTCCTGTTCAGACACTTTTTGTGTTGTGGTCTTCAAGTGTTGCTCTCCCTCCAAGCCTGGCTCAAGGAAAAACTGTTCTGGACTCTTCGTTTGGAAGTCACCCCTGAGGACAGGGAAGGTAACCAGCACCTGGTGTAAACTGCAGCTGATTGTTTTGGGCTGCTGGTATGTTTTCTCATCAGCCACAACTGTTGTGCCACAAGAATGGCAATGCATGGAAGTATGATTTTTCATCTAGTTTTAAAAGGGGAAGCTTTTCTTGTGGCCAAGCTGTGCTCAGTCAGTAAATCTTTCTAAGTGATTGTGTAATGTAACTGAGCGTAAGCCTACGCTGCTGTCAAAAGACAGTCTCACCCTCCTTTTCACATGGTTGTTTCAAGTTCAGAGCAGTTTCCCAAGTCAAATCTTTGGGTGGTTGTTTGTGCCAGCAGAGCTTCACTGATATTTGTGCCAGCCCAAGAGAGGGTGATGGTATCAGAGGCAGGAATGACTGACTGGAAACAGAATGAAGGCATAAGAGCAATTCCACTTTACAGGGCTTGTGGAGCTAAAACATGTGACTCCTTTCATGTTTGGATGAATGAGCTGATGTAGCTGAGTACTACCTGAGGATGCTTCTGGCTGCGTGGTCGCACCCCTCTCCCTCACTCCAGTACTGGTTCAGCCTTTCCAGGAGACCACGGATCTGAAAAATCATAGAATTGTTTAGGTTGGAAAAGACCTTCAAGATCATTGACTCCAACCATTCACCTAACTCTACCAAGTCCACTGCTAAACCATGTCCCTAAGTACCATATCTGCATGACTTTTATTAAACATGTCCAGGGATGGTGATTGTAGCACTTCCCTGGGCAGCCTGTTCCAGTGCTTGATAACCCTTTCAGTAAAGAGATCGTGCCTAATAGCCAACCTAAACCTCCCCAGGTGCAACTTAAGGCCATTTCTTCTTGTCCTGTCCCGTGCTACATGGGAGGAGAGTCAAGACCTCCTCCATGTCACTACAACCTCATTTCAGGTAGTTGTAGAGAGCAAGGTCTCCACTGAGCCTCCTCTCCTGAGTAAACAGCCCCTGTTCCCTCAGCTGTCCCTCAGAAGACTTCTGCTCTTGACCCTTCACCAGCTTTGTTGCACTTCTCGGGATGTGTTTGAGCACCTCCATGTCTTTCTTGTATTGAGGTGCCCAGAGCTGAACACGGTATGTGAGGTGTGGCCTCACCAGTGCTGAGTGCAGGGGGACAATCACTGCCCTGGTCCTGCTGGCTGCTCTGTTTCTGATGCAAGGCAGGATGATGTTGGCATTCTTGGCCACCTGGGCACACTGCTGGTTGTCGGCAGTAACTCCAGGTCCCTTTGTGCTGAGCAGCTTCCCAGCCACTCTTCCCCAAGCTTGCTTTTCTCTTGATGGGAAGTTAGGTCTGCTCACACAGGCATTTGGGTGGTGATAGTTGACACAGGGAGAGCGGTGGGAGCGTGCAGGTTGTGGAGGTGGGGAGGAGTTGCACATGCTATGGATCTGTTGAGAGCTGTGGTAATACTGGCATGGCTTTGCCTGCAGTTGAGATCCAGCTGCTACGGAAAAGAAGTACTGCTGTTCTTAAGCCACCCACTCCCAGGTCCTCCTCCCATTGTCTCACTACCAGCAGCACTTGCCCAGGCAGTTGGAGCAGGCAGCCTTGCAAAAGCACTGCATTAATATTCAGCTGATGGAGCACCGTGATAGCATTGTGTCACCCGCTTCTCACACACTGCCTGCATGGGTGCAGGGGCTGCTGTAAGATGCAGAAGCCCACGCAGAGGTCAGCACGTGTTCACAAAGGCCTAAACAGACCAGGGCCCAGCTCCAGGGAGAGTCAGGAGGTCTGCCCTGAACCAGGAAGCTCTGTGCAGTGCACTCCACAGACAGACACTCCTGACTCCCTGCAAGTGGTCCCAGCTTTTATCCCCAAGCAGACACCTGACCTTTGTCAACTCACTGCGGGACCCCTGGGGCTCATTTCCCTTCTGGCTCCCCCGGCAGGGCCGGCCGCACCCTGGGGGGAAGCTATAAGGCAAACTCACCACCTCTGTATGAAGGGCTGTGGGAATCACCCATATGTCAACCTTAATTCAGGGCTCGGGGTTCAGACCCCAGCATTTCATTACTGTATATTTTTTTCACATGATTTTGCTTCTGGAAGTAATGCGTAGAGATACTTGGGCAGCTGTCCAGAGCTACTCTGAAAATAATTGTGGACATATTTAGTTATTTACAGTTGCATATGTTAGAAAAACTGTTCTGTAAGTTACGTGAAGATAAGGTTTAACAGCAAAATTGATGTATACCCAAATGTACATTTTTATACTTCTGAATTTGAAGTATGCTTTGATGCATTCAGATGAGTGTTTTAAGCAAATTTGTTCTTAGGATTTTGAAAGATTGCTTACAGTGAATTGTGTCATTATCAAAGTGATGCAGAAAATCACAGCCTGTTGACATTAATCTCCATACTGTCTACAGAATCAGTCTAGTTCTGTTTCTTTATAGAATTTCTTTCCACAAGCTTTCAAAAGTACTGCTTCTGTTTGTGCTTGCATTCACATTCATCCACGTGAAGTGCACATTTTAGTTGATTATATAAGCATATGTAACCTACCTGCCTGTCTCTGGGATTGCTCAAGTAAAGTATCAGCTTTCAGAAGGTGGAAAGGGTCAGTATGCCATAACTGGTTTGTCAAATACAGAGCTTATTTACAAGTGGTGCAACCAGTTTTTTGACTCAAGAGTTCTCTAATATTTTGCTGTTCTAGCCACTTAGTTGAGCACTCTGTAGAGATTTATATTCTCTTAAATTATTAATTTCTGAGGTATTTGATCGGTTTTATGGTCATGCTGGAAAAGTTGTAATTTTTTTATTTCTTCAAATAATTTTTGTGTGTGGTTTTGTTTTTTAGCTGCAGGACTTCACATGAGACAAATCGCTGCTCTTGGCATCTCAACACAGAGAGGAACTTTCATTACGTGGCACAAGTATGTATATTGTGTGTTGTTTAAGATTAATTTGTGTTCATAGACTGGATGAAAGCAAACTGCAAGAAATGTTGAACTCGGTCAAAATACAACCTGAAAGCAACAATGTCAGTCACTCATGTTCTCTTGTGTTTGCACAGCCACACCTTACAGCAGTTCAGAATGATTTATAAGTGTATGTCTTTTTTTTTTTTCTGACTTGTACTTTGAAATAGATTAATACCTATGTAGTTTTTAGTTCTGTGAGAAATCTCACAATCCTAATGTCCATGTGCCTATTGCTAATTCCTCAAATCCCCCAGGAAGGCATGCACTAACTGTAGGTATTGACCTAGTGTTATGTGTCCTGGTTGGAAATGGTGAGTGATGTTGAGTTTTTTGGGCAGTGAATGCTCTGTAGTTTTAAATGGGAATGTTCAAATACTGTTTTTCAGGAGGACGGGGAAACCTTTTCATAATTTCATAAGCTGGCGAGATTTAAGAAGTGCTGAACTTGTGAATTCCTGGAATAAGTCCCTTCTGCTGAAGGTAAAACTGCAAAGCTGGATACTGCTTGAACATAGTAGAACCATTTCATTGCTGTGAAGAGTATTATATGAAATACCACAAGTGTCCTGTTAGCACGTTAATATGCCATGCTGTCGCCTAAAAACTCTTAACTGGGCAAGATTAGCATGGAAGATAGTACCAAGAAAAAATGCAGTACTGATAGCCTGAAGGTAATGAATTACAGGAAAATACAGCTGTAGGTCTAACAGAGATTTTGTTACTTTTAAGTCTCTTTGTTGCATGTTAGCACTGCTGCAGCATAATTTTTGGATGTAGATAGTTCTTGGTTTACAGCATCTGGAGGTGGTGGTGGTGGTTGTTGTTTTTTAATGTACTCTGCTCTGATTATCTATAGAAGATATATTTTGTGCTGCTCGTGGCATGTACTACCTGTAGAAGAGACTGATTTGCTTTAAGTGGAAAAACTGAAGTTACTTTTCCTGTAAATGGAAACTAACTAGCCCAATAAGAAGTTAAATTCTTGGATTTACCGCTGATTTCTTTGGTCAATGAAAACTTTACTACGTTTTTGTTAATCTATTAAAACATGGTTGAGCCTGTGTACTGTAGGAGAAGTTTCACTGGAATACCAGTATGTGATGCTGTCAGCCACGCCGTGCATTGTGCTCATAGAGGTGGCGTGTCTCTGGAATGCAGGGCAGTCTCTAACAACGTGCCAGGGAAGCCAGTAAAACAGACTTGCTTAGTGCAGCTCCTCTCCTCTGTGGTGCTTGTTCTGGGAAGGCTATCTGTTGAAATCCTATGTAAGGATTCTCTAATAGAATTTTAGCTTTCTGAACGTAATCTCATGTCATCAGCTTTCACCTCTGTTGTCATCCTTTAAGGATAACTGATCAGAAACCTTTAAAGGGAAAGATTAAAAATGAAGTAACTGTTTTCTTTTGAAACAGGTTATCCGTGTTATTTTTACAGTGCTTCATTTCTTCACTGGGAATGATCGATATTTAGCACCAAGTTTTCTTACTTTTTCAACACAGCAAACTTCTATGAAGTTGTCATGGGTTTTTAAAAACATACGTGAGGTAAGCTGGAAAGGGGAAAATAAGAGTTTTCTTAAGACATAATAATGGCTAGTGACTTAGGTTGCTTGTAACCTCTTCAGTTTTGTCCTGCTTGTTCTTTCCCTCAGAAGAACTAGAATAAAAGACTTTTATCTGTGTTCACGTTCAAAGCCTGTCTGCCTAAATATCTACTCATCCTTATCCAGTTTTTTCCTCTGCTTCTGGAAATGGGTAGTAGTAAAATTTTTCTTAATGCATAAGAAACATAATCAAATCACCTTACTTCACTTGATACAGTTATACAATTAGTAATTGTACCTTGTTTTGAAGTTGTTTGTGGTTTAGTTTTGCATGAGAATTGTTTATTTTCAGCTGTCACTCTTCTCTTTCTACCCTGCATTATTCCAGTCCTTACGCTTTCACAAATAACATTGTACCGGATGATCAAACACTGCAATTTATTTTGCATTTTGTTGTAATGTAAATTGGAAAATACACATAAATTAAGCTGGAATAATCTAATGGACTAGTGAGCACTGAACTACTTGTTGCTGCATCCTTTGCTCTAACACTTACCATTTCCCTTGTATTTCCTGTTGTATTTATAACTTTAGTCATTTTTATGTTAGTTTTGAAGAAAATGGTTATCAACTAATTTATACTCCCTGTAAACCCCCAAATCTTTTGAGATTCATCTGTTTTTTTCTGTCACAAAACTATTGAGAAGGTCAGGTATAACTTTACTGATGTGTTTTGTTTAGACCTGTTGAAAATGTGAGGTGTGGATTTGGAGCATTATAGAACTGAAGGTTATGCAGGCACTGAGTTTCCAGTGTGAGATGAAAGTTCTTCCACATTTTTGTCAGACATGGATAGCTAAAATACGTAACTATAAAACCAAGCAACTAAAAAATTCATGTCTCTTAATTACAGAGTAATGTATTCAGCCATGCTTTGAGTGAATTAGTTTGTATGTTCTTGTTATGAATTCTGTAGTTGTACACATCAGTAGAAATCAGATGCTACTGAATTTCCTATTTTAAAGGGGAAAAGATCTCAAGGAAAAGAACGTCCTGAACTTTTTACAGATATCATAAACTGGAAGACAATAGCTCTGTCTTTATTGCTGTCAAGCACATACTTTCTTCTATTTCTGTGGGGGTTTTTTTGTATTTAAGTGCTGTTTGCACAATCTTGTTTTCTTCCTTTACCACTTTTTATAATCGTAACTATAGTTTCCCTTCTTAAGGCTCTGATGCCACTAGAGTGGAAGATAAATTGCTTTTCCTTCCTTTGCAGCAACTATAAGAAACTGCTTATTCTCTGTTAGGAGCATGAACTGTAGGATAATCTTAATTAAATAGCCAGCTTGCCATTTTCAGAATCAAAATGTGCAAGCAGAGATTATTTTTCCGATGACAATATCATTAACCATGAAGCAAATGAGAAGAGGAATTGGGAAGTATGTTCCTCTTCATTGTACCATTATAAACACCTTTTAATACAAATGTGTACTTGTTCACAGGCTGAAGAAGCTGCCAAGGAAAATAACTGCTGCTTTGGAACAGTTGACACGTGGTTACTGTATAGATTGACTAAAGGTGAATGCTATGTTATGGCTGCTCTTAAATATTGATAAAACATACTGGAATTTAATTATGTTCATGACTGTCATTAATATATCCTAGAATTCAAATATCTTTTTGAGAACTTGTGCTTTTTTATAGTTGATGAATATTGTAATATTTTTACCGTTTAAAAAAAACCAAAAAAACAAAAAAAAACCACCTTTCTGAATTAATTGTTCTTCAGGCCTATCTGGAAGGATATTCAGAAAAGGAAATAATTCTTCAGTGTAATCAAGCTTGCAAACATTCAGGATTTAAAGAGGACTATCAGAACTAATTTGCCTTGATTGATGAAAAGTACCTGTGAAAGCAAAAGAACAAAGAATTGTTACAAATGTGCAAGAATTACAAATTTCTGTTCTGAGGGCTAATGCCTGAGCAATTGAATAGCTTATGATGGACAGTGATGCAGTCAGTGTGGTACGTGTTGTCAAACATGCTGGCTCTCTTCTAGCCCATTTCATGAGGGTAAAATAACGTAATTAACATACACATTATAATGAGTGGAAGGTAAAGTTTGTGTGCTCACTGTATCATGACTTTGCCTATAGACACTCAGTTTATATTTCATGGGAGCCGCTGAGTTGTTTAAAGCAAAGGTGTGTTTAAAACGACTCTTAAATATTTGGATATATAAAATCTTATTTTGTTGTTTATTTTTTATGGTAGGTTCTGTGTATGCTACAGACTACTCCAATGCCAGTGCTACGGGCATTTTTGAACCCTTTTCGGTATGTGCTGTTCTGAAAAAATGCTGTGACTCTTGGTTGTGTGTCTGAGAGAGCTCCTGACATTTCAGCTTCTTGCATGTTGTTTCAGAAATGCTGGAACCACACTTTGTGTCACTTACTTTCCATTCCAATGTCTATTTATCCACCAGTGAAAGACACAAGGTAACTATGAAGTCACACTCAAAACCATATGATAACCATCAAATTAATTGCCTTTAGAAAAATACTACATAATCTGCACAAGCAAAGTAATACATAGAAATGCAAAAAAACTTTTGCATTTTTTTTAAACATATAGATGTACTTTTTTAACACTACATTCAAAACTTTATTTTTTTACTAACAGTATTTCTTAAAGTGATAGTTTTAATGCTTTCTTTAAAATAAATGTATAGCATTACTTTTTGTATGTGATGTAGACCCAGGCTTTACATATCTACATTTCATTTTAGTAAAAAAGTCAATTTAGTAATGTTTCTCCATAACATTTGTTTTAAGCTTCAACTTTGGATCAACTGATCCTGAAATATTTGGGGTACCTATTCCAGTAATGGCCATGGTGAGTGAAAATGTTTTCTTACTTAAATGTGTGTATTTGTACCTTTATTCTTTTTATCTAGCATAGATTTAATACTTGCTGGTTTGGTTTATATTCTCTATTCCTTCTCTATGGCTTAACTACAGTAGAATTTGTTGTTTCTAGAGGTTGAGGTCCATTAAGGTCAGATGACCAAAAGACTATGCACTGAATGTAGGACTTAACAGAGCTGGGTTCTGCCCTAAGCTCTGGTAATGTCTCTCTCTCTCTGGCTTAAAGTCAGTTGTTCTATATGAATTTGTGTAGTGGAGTCCATTCTGGCTTAACTTCCAATAACACTTTACACAAATGTGAAGAGTATTTGTTAATAGAGCCACTTGTGGTACCTTTTATTTCTTTTTTTTTTTTTTCTTCCACAAAAAATAAATGGCAAATAACATGTTCTTGCCCCAGTAATTAGGATTTGGAGAAGAAAAAAACCCATTATTTTTGTAAAGTGATGACTTGTAGAAAAATCTGCTCAAATTCAAGCCAACATACTCTATTCTGCTCCCTGGGGTTGCAGATGCCCTGTTTATCCTTGTCAAATATAAACCATAAAATATTTCTTTTGTTCTCATAACATGCATTTCACTGTTGCAAGCAATACTGCAGGTGTTCACATTGTGTCCAAACCCAGTATAATTTGGTTCTGACTGTTGGAATGGCCTGAAAATACTTAAGAAATTGTATACGAGGTTTCTCTTAATCTTCATTTCCCTTCTGAGTGTTTTTTTGAGTTCAGAACTCTGAAGTGTTTGCAGTGGTGTTTTGAAGTCCAGCAGCATTGTAGGTTAGTAGCCAGTGGCTAACTTGTTTGTGTGGGTGTGGCAGGTAGCTGATCAGCAGTCAGCTATGTTTGGAGAATGCTGCTTTCACCCAGGAGACGTCAAACTGACCATGGGAACAGGTGGTTTCTGGAATGTGAATACTGGAGAGCACCTCTTTGCATCACGGAGAGGTAAGATAGTGAAATTTGGGGTTTAGAGTATTTCGTGTCACTTAACAGCTGTTAATGATGAGGGTCCAAAAAGGGATAAGAAGACTGTGCTTTTCCATCTGGCTTTAGCTGTAGAAAGACAGCTTGAAAGTGTTTTCAAACCAGAAGACTGGAAATTTTTTAAGTAGAAATGCAGATCTTGGTTACCATGAAATACACCTCTCAAGAAAAGAATTACTAGTAACATCACTAGTAATTATGTCTGCTACTTAAATCCCTCCTTCACCTGTTTTGTTGGTTTTTTTCCTCCACCTGTTCTTCTTTTATAGTATTACACATTACAGGAATAGAGAAGATGACGACTGGGCTCTGGCTTCTCACATCAAAATGTTCCAGTGGATTGCTCTAAGTTCCTCCTCTTGAGCCCTTATGCTTTGAAGTACCCTGCAGTGAGAATAATGCAAGACTAGCAATTACTAGTTTTCTTTTTTTTTTCCTAGTACTTTTTTTAAGTACTAGAAATGGGCTACCCAATGTGTTTCTAGTACTTAAAACTTTGTCATTCTGAACATTTGTCATCTGTCAAGCTTGTTAATTTGATTGCTGTTTGTCAAGAGAGAAACAGATGATGCTGAAGTAAATTTGCCTGCACAATCTCTCTGTCATATTTTTAAAGAGTTACTAACTTCAGGAAGCCTACAATTTAAAATGGGACTGGCAAGGAGGATAGCAGTGTGCTAAGGAGAGTTTTGCCTGCTAGTCTGGAAGGACCCTGGCAAATACATGAGATGTGTCAGAACTGAATAGCATAGACTTTTGAATTCCCTATGAAGGCAAATAATTTTTAAGCTAATTAATGATATCATTGTGATGATAATTTCACTTAGGAAATATGTATGTAGTTTATGTAAACGTAATAGCAAAAACCTGCTTTTATTTTAAGAAAATACTTAGCTATTGTGATGTGATAGGAGTTGAAATATTCAGGGCAGTGCTGTGAAACTTCTACTGCTTTAGGCTGGTATTTATGTTAAAATTATTTTCCCTGTGTTCTTTGGCTGTCATGTGGTATGGTTAGTAGGACAAGTTAAGTACCTAGCTTTCTCAGTGCCCTGAGCTTCAAATGTAATATGTTCAATCTTTAAAGTTGGCATACATAGTTAAGACTGCAAGATGAATCTCTACAGCATCTTTGTGCAAGCTGTTTCTTAGCTGATGATCTAGTTCCTGGTCTACATTTAGTTGCTATCTATGACAATATTTTTAAAAAAAAATAGTTCCTTCAGGAACAGCACTTCTCACAATTCAATAATGAAAGCATATTTTATAGATTTCCCCTCTATCTCTCTAGTAGTCTGGTAGTTCTTAGTAGCTCTGGTCATGCTAAGTATTTTTTTTAATATTTTTTTTAGTTCAGTTTATTGCTTATATATGATTTTTCTGGAAACGTTTAATTTCATTAGGTGATTTGTTTTGTTTCATGGAAAATAATTAAGGTCTGTATCCAGTGATTGGGTGGAAGATTGGAGAAGAAGTTGTTTACTTGACTGAAGGCTCTATATCAGACATTGGCACTGCCATAAAATGGGCTCAGGATATAAGTAAGTAGCTTCTATTTTAGAGAGGGTAAAATATATTACTACATAAGAAGCTGGTTTATGGGGTTACAGTTATGTCACTGGGCTTGGTTTAATTATCCATAATTGAAGAAACTAGCCTACATGTTTTGGACAGTGGAAAATGCAGTGTCTCACCAGTGCTTTCTCTGCTGAGTGTTTACTGCCCGGAGTTTGATCTGCACCCCTCTTCAGACTCTGCCTCTCAGACTCCCACCTATGTAGGCTTTACTTTCCTGAAACACTTTGATCCTCATTTGCTTTCTCTTGAGCATGACAAACTTCCTGATGCCTTCTTTTGTTTGTGTGTTTGGTTTTTTTTAACCTGGTATCCTGACTTGAATAGAAATGGCATAAAGGAGACTTGCCTGAAGTTAGATGTGTGCTGCTTTAGGGTAATTTGGATTCAATTTATTGTTGAGGAGAAGCACAGAAATTAATTACCAGCTATGCTGTGGTAGCATGATTGTAAATGCAGTATTCCACAAACATTTGCTGTCATGCTTTTAAGAGATCTCTAGCTATGGGTTTCAGAATTAGTAACAGGTTTGAGATGCATGAAAATAATGTGAAAAACTTTATTTTAAAAGTAATGGTGTTAGGTATGTAGCTTCATAGAGAAGTAATGTTACTTTTGGCTGTGACTGTTATGTAATGGAAAGATTAGCTTAATAAAAGACTAAGAAATTACTAGCTTTATAAGAGATTATAATCAAACCCACTGATTTACAGCACAACTATTCTGAGTGTTCTAATAAACTATTTACTTGGTTTACTTACAAATTTAGTATACCTTTACTAGGATGCAAAAATAACTAGTGTCTCAAACTTCGGGTTATCTGGGAAGGGCTCACGACAGAATTCCACATTTCTCGATGTTGTCATCTTCTGGTGCATATATGTGCTCAGGTATGTGCCCTTAAGGATAAAATATGACTGATTGGTTCCCAGGTCTTCTTCATTCAGCTTGTGACTGAGCTTAGAGAGTATCAACCACTAGTCTTTTGAGGAAATTACTCATTTCAATACAGTTCAATACTGCAGATACAATAGTCAGTACAATAGTGGTACACATAAAAGGTTGCTATTTCAAACTCCATACTTAAAATGGATACTTATACATATGGAACTTCTCTGTAGTTTTTGCTAGCCTGTACTGAAACAGACATGACCTACAGTTGTTAGCACAGGCAAAAAAACAGAGAAATTTTAGAGAAATCCAACGATTTCAAACAAATTTATGAAGGTGACAAAGGTAAATTAAATTCCTGGTAAGTTACCAAGATTGGTTTTTCAAAGGTAAATTGAGCTAGATTAACCAAATTTATCTTTGATACAGCTTACTTTTTAGGGAAGAAAAAGCAACAGCTCTCATTTACAGGAGACCGCTAACCATCTGTAAAAACATGTTATGTGGCCACATAAGGACATTATTAGTTAAAGCTACAGAAGATAGGTGATAGTACAAGAATTGCACATGAGTGAAGAACAAGCTAAAGAGAGGTGTCTCTACAGGGTTGTGAAAGGAATCTGGCGAGACAGAGAACATAAGTAATGTATATCAAAGAGCTAATACTAGACCTACCTTATTTATATTTGTGTCAGTCACTTGTAAAAACATTCAGGATGCTGATAAAATATGGTGGGTTTTAAGGACTTTGTAGTCGTTTGGTGCTTTGGCTGACAACGACATCTGGCTGGAGTTAATGATTTTCAAGGTCTTTTCTGACCTAAATGATTCTATGGTTCATGTAGTTCAAGAATATTACAAAAGGCAATAGTCTAATTCTAGATTTTTGTATGTTAGTAATACACAAAGAAACTGAAGTAAATAGTAAAAGCGTATGACTTGTGTCTTCTACAGATCTTTTCACCAATGTAGATGAAACAGCAGAAATGGCACAGAGTATTGTTGATTCCCAAGGCGTTTGTTTTGTTCCAGATTTTCAGGTAAAATTATTAATAATATAATTAAGGATGTATTTTTAATAAAACAGTTAAAAATTTACCTTTTATATGTTTAAATGTAGTCATTTACACCTAATCACAGTGGGTTTTTTCTGTTACTGTCTGTCTCTCACCACAGTGTATGAAGATCATTATCATATGAGAATGCTTGACCACCAACACCCATTGGGAAAAAAAACCACAAAATATGAAAATTACTTTCATTTTGCAGATGGAGAGCTGGGGGAGGGACAGATAAACTAAATGTCTTGCCCACAGTAACTCAGGCAGTGCCTGCAGAGAAAGAAACTGATCCCATAGCTTTTCAGCCTCATGCAGAGCCTGCATTGAGACAATACTTGTAAGCACTGTTCTAAAATAATCTGTGTTCTTGCCTCTTTTCAAGATGTATTGTTTAATATCTTTATCAATGACCTGGATGAGGGGATCGAATGCACCCTCAGTAAATTTGCAGATGACATGAAATTAATTGGGAGTGTTGATCTGCTTGTGGGTAGGAAGTCTCTGCAGGGGGATCTGGACAGGCTGGAGCAATGGGCTGAGGTCAGTTGGATGAGGTTGAACAAGGCCAAGTGCCGGGTCCTGCACTTGGGTCACAACAACCCCAGGCAACGCTCCAGGCTTGGGGAGGAGTGGCTGGAAACTGCCTGGTGGAAAAGGACCTGGGGGTGTTGGTGGACAGCTGGCTGAACATGAGCCAGCAGTGTGCCCAGGTGGCCAAGGGGTCCAATGACATCCTGGCCTGCATCAGAAACGGTGTGACCAGCAGGAGCAGGGAGGTGATCGTGCCCCTGGACTCGGCACTGGTGAGACCATACCCTGAGTACTGTGTCCAGTTTTGGGCACCACAGGATAAGAAGTGTAAGATTCACAAGTATAAGATTCACCAGTATAAGACTGAACCACAGCTGAATGAGGGATCTCAGGGACCCTGTACTGAATGCCTGCTGGATGACCATTCTGGTGAGGCATGCAGGCCTGCCCCCTTATCTGTAAGGAGCAGGCATCAGCTTGTGCAAGGAGGCAGGGAGGCGTGTGGCTGACCCCCTCATCTGTACAGGGGGCATCAGCCTGTGTGGGGAGAAGGGCTGTCCATCCCTGATGCCTTCTGTGCCTCCTCAAGCAGGCGTGTATTCCAGTGCTTCTTTCAACACACAGTGTTTGAGACAACCCACTAGGAGTCCAGCTCCTACACCAACCATCTGGGCTGCATCAACAGAATCATGGCCAGCAGGTTAAAGGAGGTGATTCTGCCGTACTCTGCTCTGGTGAGACCTCAGCTGGTGTCCAGCTCTGGAGTCCTCAGCACAAGAAGGACATGTACCTGTTGGAGTGGGTCCAGAGGAGGTCCACAAAAATTATTGGCGGCCTGGAACACCTTTCCTATGAAGAAAGGCTGGGAGAGTTGGGGTTGTTCAGGATGGGGAAGAGAAGCTCCAGGGAGACCTTATTGTGGCCTTCCAGTACTTAAAGGGAACCAATAAGAAAGTTGGGGACGTTCTTTAGAGAAGGGCCTGTTGCAAGAGGACAAGGGGTGATGCTTTTAAACTATAAGAGTGGAGACATAAGCCTCGATACAAGGAAGGTTTTACAATGAGGGTGATGAAACACTGGATCAGGCTGCCCAGAGAGGTGCCCCATCCCTGGAAACATTCAAGGTCAGGTTGGGTGGGGCTCTGAGTAACCTGATCTAGTGGAAGATGTCCCTGCTTACTGCAGGGGGATTGGACTAGGTGAGCATTAAAGCTCTGTTCAAACCCAAACCATTCTGTGATTCTATGGGAAGTGTTCAGCCTTGCCAAATTCCAGTGTTTGCAGACAGGAATCCCGAGGTAGAAAACTATTAGTCTGAATCATTTTGAACTTTGAATTCTATTAATATTCAGGTTCTAGAGATATTGGTAAAAATTCTTTTTAGTTTATTATTTTTTTTAATTTGCTTTGCAAATTTTTCTCCCCCTTGTTTTCTTGACTGATTCCAGAAGGAACCCCAGTTAGCTTCTTGGTAAACACTGATTCAGTCTGCTTTATTCCCAAATTCTGATACTCCCAGTCCAAATTTAGAAACTGTACTTAGAAAACTAAATGGATTTCTCTTTAACTGTGACATCTAGTAACCACTAACGGTATCCATCAATGTGGATTTCTTTGCCTTTGAAAATCCTTGCTTTTTCCAGTGAACCATGCCTAGATAGTAGACTCAGAGTAATGTCTATATATCAATTTAGAAAAGAAATGGGTTAAATGAAAAGGGACATGAAGAGAGGTGAACCCTTCTGGGATAGTAACGTGTCTGTTTAGCTTCACTGGCTAGATGCTAACACAAACTGATCCAATTATAATGTTTCCTAGGCCTCAGAATTGTAGCGGTTAGAGTGGGTTCTTAGGAAGCTCTGAATTTCATTTCCTACACAGTGAAATATTTCTCTATCCACCTATATTAAGGTGATAAGAACAAGTTTCTTTCTAACTGGATTCTAGTGCTGTGGTACACCAAGAGGAGCATTATTGTGAAAGCATTGGAAATTGAGTGAATATGTACATTAACCATTCTTCCTTTTAGTCATTCTGCTAGAAACAAAGGTTCTGGCTTAATTTGCTGGGGTTAATAGTAACAGCAAAAACTCAGGACTATTCATTGGGGTGTAAACATATATATACTGGTTTTTCTTTTTAATGATTGATTCTTTCAAGATGCTGACACTTTTGTAGAATATGAGTCTATGCTTTTTAGTTTATCATCTTGTGTATGAAAATCTGTAAACTTGGATGTCGAATCTTATTATGCTACTGGGCTGGACAAGTGGTTCCATTCTTACAAAGGGAAAGGTACTTGTATATGGAAAATAAAACATTTTCTTTGACTTTAATACAGAAGTTTCTTCTGTGAAGGAACTTCTGCAAAATGCCAGTTTGCTTTTGGATGTGTGTACCTATCCATATGTAACTTAATCTTTCTTTAACACATGATAGCATTTGCTTAACTAACTTTATAAATATGTGTGCATGTACTTAAGCGTGAAATTCAGACTTCTGGTATGTGTTGTCATAGTTGATATTTAGCACAATACAACTGGAAAGGATTTTTTCAAATTAAAAATTGTCTGCAGTGGAAGTAAGACTTATCATTGTCACAAATCAGGTATGAACAATCCAACTTATATTTTGTGATAACGTTCATCAGAGGACTGGAGTAGTGGAGAGCAGATTGATCCTCTAGTTCTGCAGAAAAAAAGACAGTTGGTGACCATTAGAATTTTAGTTGGACTCAGTTTACCAGTTTCACTGAAAACAGGTTGTAGTGTGCACTAATATAAAGTGTTACCATCCTTTTCAGTATTGCTTGTAAAAGTCAATTCATCTTTCAGCTCGGGAATGCTTTTTAAAAAAAAAAAAAAGTGTGTGAAATCTTGCTAGAGAACAGCAATATTGGTGTGCCCTGTCCTACACATTTAAAGTGTACACAATATGTATTTTAAAGAAGTCATATACATTAATGTTATTTCGTATGCCAAATTTGGAAAAAGTCACTTAAATCTTTTGCTGGTTAAACAACCTACTTAAAGCGTTCACTGAGTTAGCTAAAATAACACTATATACCTCTCACATATTGTTTTCCATTTTCTTCTTTCACTATGCTGCCTGTTATTGTCGTAAGTTATTTTTTTCCTTACTATTTGACTCCTTTCTCAAAAGCCTACAAATACAATTCACTGAACTCATGATGAAATCTTTTCTGCAGATTTCTGTGAATGACCCATATTTATGTGCCTCTTTCATGGGGCTGAAGCCTTCCACTACCAGAAACCATCTTGTACGAGCTATACTGGAATCTGTAGCATTCAGGTATGGTTTGCTTAATTATCTTGCTTATATTTTCATACATTTGCATTTATTTTGATCAGCAGTGCTCAACAGCTACATGGACTTCTGCAGTTTGTAAAATATAAATCATAGTAATCCATTACTGTTACACTGAAAAGGAGTTTTAGCTGCTTCCCTGTTTTGTCATTAACGCTTGAGAAATAAACTCATGTATTTAGTTCAGAGTTTTTGTTATTAAGTAACCATATGTTGTTAAAATATATTTACTGGATGTTATAGAAAGGTTTTCTGTTTAAAGTTTATCCTTGCTCTCCTGACAGTGTTTTGTGAGAAGATGTAGCTCCATCTGTGTTTTAAGTATCCCTGAAGCTCAAAGTTTTATATTAGCTCTTTGGCTAAGGTTTTATGAAATACTTAAAATTTCACAGATAGTAATAGGCATCTTAAATATCTTTATGGATGTGAATGGCAACTTCCAGATCTAACTGCTGAAGTTAAAGATACTACTGCTAGTCACTGGTGATATCACACCAGTAGCTTACTGTGGAGCAGACTGGTTCTGCCTTGCAAACCCACCCAGTATGCCTTAAACTCGAGCTGAATATGGTTTGTGCCTAGCTCATTCTGCACTGTGGCCAATTAGGGAGCACTGATAATGATTCCTTCCATCCAGTCACCAGCTCTGTTTTGGGCATAATTTTCTGCAAAGAGGCAAAAAGGGTGTCTGGAGGAAGGTAACATTCTGAATTGTTGCAGCTGTTTCTAATGCAATTTTTTTCTGCACTGTAAGAGGAATTTAAGATGCAGTAAATCCTGAACTGAAGCATGGGTCTTTTGAAAATGGGGATATTAAGAATTTCATCTCATTCAAATAGCTAACTATAAAACAGTCCTTTGTGCTTAGATTTTCTCCCATTAAATGACATGGTTTCAGAACAAGTCAAACTTAGAGGCTTCAAATGTTGCCTTTAAAGAACAGCTGGATAAACTGATCAAGACTCATGCCAGCCTACTTTCCTCGCTCTGAACCAGTTGTTGTATCAACAATTGCACCTTTTCTGTAGAAAATCATCAGCAATTCCAGGTTAGAAAAATACATCTTCCATTTAGGATGGGCTGTGATTTAGCCATAATTATGCCTTCATAATGGTTTATAACAAAGACCAGTTTCAGTCTTTTTTTTTTTTTCTTAATTTATGCGTTCTGGAAGCGTGTTGGCTATTTCAGCAGTTCTGAAACAACTGAAGCATTCTTTGCCTTGGTTTTTATTTTCTGAATGTAGACACTAGAAAAACTTTATGGAATATATAATGCTTAATTCAGCTAAATATTTCTTTAAAGAAACAAACAGCTGTATGATACCATTGTGAAGAAGGTACGCATTCCGCTTCAAACTATTCGGTAAGTTCCGTATAGCACTTCAATGTGCTATGTACACAGGAGTTGAATTTAAATAGGTGTGAACTTTTTTCTGTATTTTATCTTCTTGCAAAAATTCTGCTTCTAAGTGATAGATGATAACCAAGTCAAATGGTGATGTAACTTAAGTGGCAGTATAGTCTAATTAAACTATTGCCATTGGTGATTTTCAGTGGGTGAATAATGAATTGCTCTAATTATTTAAAAAAAAAAAAAAAAAAAAACACAGCCAATTCATGTTTTCAAATAGTACTGGTTTGCATATAGCAATGCCTACCACAAAGGTCATTCTACCCTTTATTATCATTCCTTCGTACTGAAATTTATTTTTATTGACATAATGAACCAATCTATGACAATTCAAAGATTGCTTTTTGTTATAGTCATTTTTTATTTCCAAGAGTGATTACTTTGCATCAGTAGTAGTCACTCTCAGATGATTAAAGATCAGCATTGGTAAGTTCTAGTTTTCTCCATTAGAAGGGTCTCTGACATGATGAAATTAAGAAAATAAGTAGATAAAAGCCTCATTCTTATCTTCGTCATAAAAAAAAGCAACCGTGAAAGCATTTTAGCTAACTTGTGTAAAGATTTGGTAGTAAAGAAAAAAAGTACTTTTCCAGATCTGAGAACACTTGAAAAGGTTTGTTTAATGTCATGTTTTCAACTATTGTCATGTTGTGGTGATAACTATGTAAAGGTTCTGTTATAAACCCTAACATTTCAACCAGGATGATGCAGAGTTTTAGAAGACAGAGCTTTCAAAGCCTTTGATAATATGTCTGTCCTCTGTCCCTGTCTACCATTCCTCCCTCAGTTTATAGGCTTTTTTTTTTTCTTTTACTGGGCACCTTGTGCTGGCCTATAAATTTGCCTGTAAAATAGAAATGCATTTGTCTGTGCGTGCCAGGGAGATCTATGTATAGCTGTGAAAACCCAGAAGTGATTTTCTGAAATTTTGGCAATCAGCATTTGAACTAAATACATTTTTTTAACAACTTCTTCCCCTCTCTTACAGAGCTGATGGAGGTGTCAGTAATAATAGTTTTGTCATGCAGATGACTTCAGATTTAATTAATAAGGAAATAGAAAAGCCTGCAAATGCAGACATGTCTAGTCTTGGTGCAGCTTTTCTAGCAGGCCTTGCTTCAGGTATGTACACATGGAAAGGGGTTTTGGGTTTCCCTTCACAATGCATGTTTGTAAATACAGAGAGAAAAAAATTAGACAAAACCAGGGCACACTTCAAATAGCTGTAAAAATTCCCCAGAGGATTACTTTAGCCATTTTTTGTGGGAATATAAGGTAAGCAGTGTTTCTTTCTCTCTATGGTGCTTTGTACCCATGTACTTGATGTGCATGGATGTTTGGTGGACCAAAGAAACAGATGATAATGTCATACATAAACCATATCAAGAACCTCATTTGTACTTCTTACAGTGTCCCAATTTGCTGGCATAAATGAATACTGACAGTGGATTTAATGTGAAAACTATCTGCATGTATATATTTGTAAGATTAATTTACATTTAGGAGGATATACTACTGAAGAAGAAAGATGTGTACCTTATCTTTGCTGCCTCCCTTTTGACACTGTGTCCCTTCCCATATTTGTACTGCCTGGAGTTGTGCTGCCATGTCAGTCCTGCCGAAGTGTGTCCTGGCATCTGTGAACTGAGCCTTTATTCTTTAAGGTTTTCACAGAAATAAACACAATGGAAGTATAAAATAAATTATTAACAGGAAAAAGAAATCTACCTCTACTCATACAGAATTGTTTTATATAATTAACCAGACTTAAAACTGCAAACTGTCAATGATTTTGTTTAATATTCACCTATGAAATATATGTCCATTAAATTGCTAAGCTATGTAAACCACACAATTGGAAGGTGAAAACTATAGACACAGGTAAGGCTTATTCAGCAATTAAAACTGGAAGAAAGCTGCAGGCTTTGACAGACAAGAATGATTCAATAACAGAAGTTAAACGTGAATACACAACACCAGCTGTTTCCTGTCACTTATGCAGTTTTTAAGACAATAGGAAAGCAATTAGTGCTAAGTCTTGGGCTTTCTTCATTGAGAGGGACCTGCAGCCAAAAGCATGGTGTGGATATAACCTAAGGAAACTCCAGTGTACCAGAGCAGTTTGTTGGAAACTGCCCCAGTTAAGCAGATGTGCTGTTGTCAGGATTCCAAACAAATGGAAGGTATTGGAGAGGAGTTTCACAGTGTTAAAAATACTCTTCCCTCGGAGAAAGTTGTTGGTTGAGGAAGGAAAAGCTGTCATGATTTCTTACTATGTTTCTGCTTTGGATGTCTTGGAAATAACTCCAAATTAACATACTTGCAGTTGAGCTTGAGAATGAACTTTCTGTTTATAGGATTTTGGTCTGACAAAGAACAACTGAAAAAGCTAAGGCGAATAGAAGCAGTTTTTGAGCCCCAGAAGGACTCTGAGGAATACAAACCTGCTATGGATACCTGGCTACAAGCAATGAAACACTCCCTGTACTGGTAGAGACTGGCATTTTAATTATGGAAGAATTAAAATGTTTTAATCCATATATATAAAACATTGATATTAGCAGGACAGTAAAAACCATAACTGAAATTTGTGATGGTATGTACATAAAGTTACACAGTACTTCAGTCCCCTCCCTGCTGCTAGCTTACCCCACCATAATGAACCTTCATAGCACCCCTATGACAGCTATAGTCCAGCTGCAGCATTTGTGCCCCTTCAGTGACCTATTTTGGGTGACCCAGCTGCTTGAATCCTCATGGGTTTTCTACTCAGGAACTTGCCTCCCTTCAGATTTTTAACATATTTGGTATATTAATCACCAAGGAAGGGTAAAAGGCACGTATACTTCCCTAGGCATTTCTAAGAAATGTAAAATGATTGCTGGAGGGTGGCTTATGATGAACTTGTTTGTCTAAAAAGATATTTTCTTAGTAGCCTGTTGCCACCTTTTGGCTGACTTTCTAAGGAAGCATGTGACCCACCTCTGTGATGACAGTTTGGTGCACTAAATTAAGATGAAATACAAAAGCAACTAGATTTTCAACACTCCATTTAAAAAAAAAAAAAAATACAGGATTTTTATAGCTGATGGTTCCTATCTAGCTTGTAGCTCAGTGGGTTCTTTTATAAAGTCCGAAAGCTATAATATCTGGCATGGCTAATAAAGATACATTAAAAGTAGTTACAGGTATGATATCTAACTTATAAAAATCTGTAACACTAGTATTTTCAAGACCATGGTTAAATCCTACTATTATTAGCTAAGAGGGGGTCTATTTTTTAGCTATGAATTACTTTTCTATTTTTTTAACAAATTATAATTAAAGAAATGCATAGTTAATTATTCTTATGTATTTATTAATCACTAATCTTCAATTATAATCAATTTTCTCAGGAGTATGTGTAAATCAGTTTCAAAAACATAAAATTATTAAACATTTTCAATTCAGAATAATATCAAGTCAAGCTGTGGGTGATTGTGTTACACAGATACTGGAGACAAGAAATGTTTATAGATTTAACATTATTGAAGAGGGCTAAAGAACGACGATTCACACTTTCTCATGCTGAAACATGGAAGGTCAAGTCATACACCATTCCCTCAGTTTCTTTCAGTCATCTCCTAAGAGTTGGAGCATTTACTCCGGTGCTTGCTTCAAACTAGATCTCATTTGCCTGTCATCCTTAGCTTAACATACCATTTTTCTTACTCTGTTACATCCTGTCCTTCAACCTGTGCTACATCTTGGCACATTTCTTTTTTTTTTGGGGTATCCTTCAAACTGCAGAGACCATTCTCTCTTGAGCCTACTTTAGTGGGAATCCTGAAGTCCATAAACAGGTCTGTTTGCAGATTTCTGGTATTATGGCAGACTGTATGATCTATATGGTTGATAGCTCTATAGATATTTAATTTTTTTCTTCTTGGACTATAAAATATGGCTGCCCAGGTGCCAAGACTCTAACATAAAGTCCATTGATGAGTTTCTCTCCACATATCTGCCTGCTGTAAGGTAAGAACCTGTAGTTAAAGGATATGTGGAACACTTGCATTGCTTCAACACCTGTGTTCTGCTTGTGATTTACCCATGTTCTCTGTCATCTCAACCTTATTGCTAAAGAAAATGCTCGTTGGCCAGAAGGTTCTACCAGGCCAAACAGAAGGATTTTCAGTCTGGCATTTTGAGGAGAAGTTTGTGCCTCAGTTCTACAATTTGTTCTCAATGGAGTTTAGTTTCATCAAAGTCTGGTTAGGGATAATGTCCACCTGTTACCTTCTTGATGAAGGCTCCTTGACTTATGTTCATTTGACAGTTTTGTGGTTTTGCTGAGCTTGTTTAGGGTTCCTGCAGTGTTCCCAGATCGAGCTCTAATGAATCTGATTCTGTTTAAATCACTTTGCTGAAGGTTAATGCAGCTATATGCCTTATACTGCACCTTTACATAGTGGTAGTTTTTGTGCTGGCCATAGCACAGCCAGAAAGATAGAAGATACACAAGATATGTAGTCCTCTTGCTTTAGGTAGTGTCCTAGAGGACCTTTTCTGGATAACTATTTGCCACTGTCACTGTTTAATTTCAAGCAGGAAATTTAACATGTTTTCCTTTCAACTAGCCTCAAATCTACAGGGGAGAAATTTGATTGCGAATTAAGGATGCAAGAACACCTTACTATATCCACCACCTGAGCCTTTTAAATCATCTGCAAAGTTGTGAGTTCTGTTGTGAGGAGGTTCAAAGCAGTAAGTGTCTGCAACAAAAGAAGTGTGTTTAAGTCTACCAACATGGAGCAACCTTTGGAGGTTAGAGCATCTGCCACGTCTTGTGATATGTAGTTGCCCAAATACTGAACAGAATAATAGACACATTTAAGAAATTTGATTAGTGATGGGTAAGCCTCTTCTGTGTATCTGTTACAAGAAAAATTATTTTCTCAGGAAATTTTTCATGTGCTCATATCTAAAGATGTCCCTGTTTATTGATAATGAATTTGAAATGAGCTTTAAGCAATTAGATTTTTACAGGCACTTGGCTCTCTCAGTTTTTGCTACTCAGAAGGGCATTAAGACCATTGTAGAACCTCATTCCTATTAACTTCTATTTAAAATATGACAGCTTCTACTGCTGCCCTTTTTTCTTATATTTAGATTTTTGCCTTGGGGGTGGTTTTCATCAGTTGGAAAAGTATATGCAACGTTACATTTGCTGTCAGCTGAGTTTGGTAGTAAAGATAACCATACAAAATTATAAATATTAGTTTGTAGTTTTATCATTTTAAGAAATACACAATGATGAGACAATGTTTTACTCGGGATTGCATAGTAATGCATCTCATCAGGCATGTGAAGATTGGAAATTCAGTTGGGAGGCATGCTAATGATCTCTGGGCATCCTGCCTTCACAGATACACATGGTGCTAATGATAGACAATTTCATCCCAGTTTGGCAGTTTTTTCATTCGTAATGACATGTAGTCCTTCTGTATCCAGGGAGACTACGCAGCGTGAGAAAGCCCACTGATGCTGGGGGGATCTTGCCACTGGATTAATCATTGCATGCCAAGAGAAAGGTCAGATAAGATAATCTTCAGATGAAAATACTGAGCAGACGTCCTATGTTTTCTTACATGCCTAAGAAAAAAATCCAGTCAGCCATGTTTAAAATCTCACAGTACTGAATTTTGCCAAGTTTTTTTAGTATGTTGTTTCAGTGTTTTCTCCTCTAGTATCTAATTTTATTTAAAATTAATTCAGTTGCTCCCATCTGTTTTTGACACAAGAATTTGTACTTGCTCTCCTGTTAGAAGAAAGAAAGAAAGGCAATACCAAGTTCCTGTTTCAGCCTGATAGCTTCTTTTTGGTATAATCTCTGTAGCAAGATTGTTCAACTAATCCCACTGCTTTCAAAATCGGGGCATGCCACAGAGGCTCACCAGTTGGAACAGCAGCCTTGTGGAAGCAGGTAACAACCATTTCTTGGCAGTCAGTGGGCCACTGAATAGGGGGTAAACAAATTCTCTTCAAACAAATAGCAGCTATGTCAGCACTGCAGGTTGAGTCAGGGAACGTGTTAGTGCCCTGACCAGATGCTGGGCAGCAATTTAATTTAAGGTTTTATGGGGAGTGGGGGCAAGTTAGCAGGAGAAGTGCGTGTGAGAGTGAGTGAGCACAAGCGAGCGTGCGTGCGTGCAGCAGGGGACCTGAGAGGCATCTGCCCAGCCACGGGCAGCAAAGTACTGTAAGGCTGGGAGACCCCCGACAATTCTAGAGGGAGACGAGAACTCCTGGCAGTGCAGGGCTTACTCTTAAGTAGCTGCTAAACCCATGCCTTAGTGTGTCTAAAAAAAACAATTCCAACGTGTTTTTCAGTGCAGCTGCTACTATGGGATAAACTTTGAGATTTGTTTAAGTTCTGAAAGACTATGTATTGGTTTAAAATGTTACAGCAGTACCGTACTTGCCCTCGGGCAAACTGATCATGACTTCATCACCTTCACATTCAACAGTATACATACCTGCAGTTTGCTGTTGAACACAAATGCAAACTACAGCAGTGACATTTCTTCTCTTTCTCCTTCATGGTTAAAATATGTATTTTTCATGTTCATAATTAGCTATACTGTCTGACTTCAGTTCATCAGCATTTCTTGCAGAAAAGTAAATAAACCAATGAACTAAAAAGAGGTATTTGAAGCCTAATTTTTTTATTGAGGGTGGGTTTGAGGTCACGAATTCGTTTAGCTCAGGTAATTTACTGAATAGTGCAATAAACCACTTTCATGTGCTTTTCTAAGGCAGCATGTGCCTTCTGCACTTCTGTCAAGGTGTGCTTGAGTTGCCTTGATGTTAGCTGTTGTGATAGTACCTTTGAAAGGGGTCTCTGTGAAGGTGCACAATAGTTTGCTTTTTTTATTAATGCTTTTCTGAAGGTACCTTGCATTACTGCAAATATTGATAAAGGACTTGTATGTGATGATGAACAGAAATTAAAGCCACAAAGCCAGGAAATTCCTGGCCACAGGCTAGATTTTTTTTTTCTTCAGTATCCCACTGAAGTTAACATACAGTTCTTGCCTGCTAATGCTTTCCTTAGTCCTTCTTTTAAGAACTCTATTTTACAGGCTGAACACCTGTTTTTTGATGTTTCTTTCCCATTTTGGTAAGGAGGACAGGATCAAATACGTCTTTCTAGCGTATTTAATGTTGTCTATAAAGCAAGAGAAACACAGTTTTAACATGTCTGGTCTATTCTCTGTATGCTCTAGAGGTTCTCAAATATATAAATGGCAATTCAACATCCACATAGATCTTGTTTTGCTCAGTTTGCTCAGTGGTATTAAGGTGAATTCGTGTTACAGAAACTGCAGGAGAAAGCCTTGACAGGAGAAAGCCTTTAACAAACGTTGCATCATTGCTTCGAATGGAACTAGTGCTTTTTGTTTGGTTTTTTACTTCCAGAAACGTTTCTATGAATATGAAGTTCATCTTCTCTCTGTAAGAATACTTAATTCTGCTTTGCTGAAATAGTTGTGGGGTTTTTTTTAAATATAAGGAAATACTGAAAACAAATACTTCTTAAGGCTTCAATAACGGCTTCTACACCTCGGTTTTTCGGGGCTGTACCCAAACCCCACCCGCTCCCCGGGAGCGTCGCTGGGCGGTTCCGCCGCGACGGGGCAGAGGAAGGACGGAGCGCGGGGGCGAGGCGAGCGGATCGC